>NW_021680618.1:346349-409350 GCF_001412515.2 Diachasma alloeum | reverse complement strand
GAATTCTTTCCATTTTTCATGCTTTTCTGGATTCCAGAGGTCCTAGAACTTAATGGAGGATGATTCGGGATCCTTCAATTTTTAGGCCATAATAAGAACTCAAGCCCCAACAATTCTTTTATGAATTATGATTGATATTTTCATAATATTGCCTGAATTCGCATTGCTTCTATTGAATTCGATGAATTATCTTCTTATGAAATATAACATTTCACATATTTCTTAAACGACTTTGGAGTGTTCTCAATAAACTGTTTCAATTCTTTTTAGAAGATTTCTTTTACTGTTGAGAGAAAAACTCATTACATTCAAACAATTCTTTCAAACTGATTAGATTTTCAATTGAAGTCATAAAAAACGCCGAAAGTAGCAGCAACTGGAAAAGTCGCAGTAATTGGCAAATTGGTGGTATTACAATCATTGATCAATATAACACATTCATTCTTAAGGATGAATGAAGAATTAAATTAGTGATCCAATCATGTTTTCAGATATATCTACAATCATTTTTTATGCTCCTCTTAAATTTTGATTTGAAAAAAATAAAAAGATTCCATGTGTTAAATCATCAGCTTCCATATATAATCAAAGGAATGAATCAATCATGGCTCAAGAACTAGAATATCCTCATTATTTAACGAATATTAGAGAAGGACTTCCACAAACGTGAGTAATAATAATTATGATTATAGATATCGAATTGAATGATGGTAACGTGTAATGGATAACCTATAACAGTTTAACAGGAAAAGTTATAGATACTGTTGGATTCAGATATACTTGTAGAAAAACTGGTTTCTGTGTAATTCTTTGGAATGGAAATCATGGGAGTACAGCCATTTACTCAAAGATAATCATTTTTGACGAAAATATATTTCCTTTCTTGAGAGCCAATTTCCCTCGAAATGAAAGAGCAATACAAGTTAGTACTGAGAGTAATAAAAATAATAATTATATATAGCCAATTTATATGCTTATATCTTAACTTTTCAACGTTATGTCTTCATAGCTACTACATATAAGGAATGCAATACCATTTCAACAAAAAACATTGCAAGCTATTGAGATCTATCTTTCGAGACGATATGGAGACTGTCTCTCTAAATTTGAATGGCATGTAGATTCGGAAGAACAAATATCTATATGTCGATATGAAGAAATAACTTCTAAAGTCATTGTCGAATCAGAAGAATGATTTAGTAAAACCAAAAAGTAGAAAGAGCAACAAGTATCTTGATACATATTAAAGAGTTAAGAAATGTATTGATTATTCACTTATAGCAAAGATAATTATTTAATGAGACTTTTAAGGAAAAGTAATTCTGTGGTGAAGTAGTAAAACAAGATTAGTGCATTTTTATCGAAATTTGTTTTCTTCGTCGCAATATTTTGACTCTTGTCAGAGCACGAATTGCAAAAAAATTGAAAAATGAACCTACCGCGTTTTACTTCGCCATAGGATTATTACGGCTGTACTCTGCAAAAAATGGAAAAGAATGGGAAATCTATTTAGATTTTCATGGCCCATGCTAGTACATTATAATATGACCGAATGAGAGAAAATGCAGGTTCCTGTTTTTAAAAATGGAACGTGAAAGATCTAAAAAAAATTTATGATCCTATGTAACTATTACTAAAGTGCACGTCGACTATATTAGCGTCATTTTTTATTCAATCTTTTTACTCATGAAATTGGTGGTGTGCTTGTGAATGGATCGTAGATAATTTAAAAATATAACTCATTGGTCTATAAAATCATATATTTACGTAACACAACAACCTTTAATATTGTAATATCTATCATCGTGTCACATTGAAACGGATTATTTTCATTTTTATTTGAGTGATCGCTATATATAAATTTTAAAAAAAAATCGATGCACAATTATATCTCATGAGTTCTGTAAAGAATGGGTACATCAATCTCAATTGTTCTAGATCGAACACATGAAGACGAAAATATATTATATATTTTAAAGAATTATGATTCTTCATTTTATCCGAAATGCCTATTTTTACTTCTTTTAATTATAAATATAAATTCAAAAATGTTATCATCTTTCATAGATCCAACTAAATATTTATGAAGGGAAATTGAGAACGAAAGAAACATTCAATTACCCCTAAATTGGAAAATCTATTAAAACTAATAATCTTTGGATTCATCACAGTCGAACAATTCGAGTAAGAATTCCCAACTTCATATACTCTATTTTTAACAAAAATACCAAATTTAAAATATATATATATAGGCCTTATATATAGACTCTATATGACCCTCCTTCGCCCTTACGGCGCTTGATTTTTTGCGTCATTTTTGGCATTATTTTTTAAAAAGGAATAAAGAGATAAGAATATAATGTTGTCTCTATTCCAGAATACTCTGATTATGGTCGGCCAAAGAAAAAATCGATCACAAAAAGGGAAAAATAAATATGATAAAAAAAAACAAGATCTTATCCATCAAAGACGACGACGATTAAAATATAAACGAAGTAAAAGAAAAGTAAAAACAGTATCGCAACGAGTAAAGAAGCATCGACAACGATTGAGGAGAATAAGTGATACAAATCTGATTGAAAACTATCTAGGAAAATTAAATGTTTGTTGTCGACATTGCAATGCTAAGCACTTTGCTGGAGAAATACTTGCCAATGGACATCTATCATTCAATGATTGTTGTAGTCATGGAGGTGTTCCGAGATGTTCATTCATTAAATTCCCAACAGAACTACAGTCATTATTCAGTAAAACTCATATGTATTCAAATGAGTTTTTGAATAATATTCGCGCTTATAATACAGCATTCTCTTTCGCATCTTTCAATGCAAATTTAATAAATTTCCATGGAAGACGTACTGGACCATATTGTTTCAAAGTGAAAGGACATATTTACTACCAAATCAATACAGCATTATACCCGGAACCGAATGAAAATGCAAGTTATGGACAACTGTTCATCTTGGACCCATCAGAAGCCAATCAAATTAGACTTGGAACATTTTCTGGATTGAAGTCTGAACTCCTGAAGATTTTAGCCAAAATCATTCGTAAAAACAAATACGCTAAATCGTATAGAATGATGCGAGATGAAATCCGTCGCCTACAACGAAGATCAACATCAATACCAGAAGTAACAATGTCATTCGTACCCAGATCGGGACTAGACGCCCGACGTTATAATCCCCAGCGATCAAATGAAGTAGCAGCAATTTTTACTACCACTGCTGATGGAAATATTCCAGATACATATGTAACTATTCGCAATATATCGACAAAGGAATTGGAATACGTTAGTTGGATGGATAAAAAAGTTGAACCATGGATTTATCCTCTTCTCTATCCCAGTGGAGTTGATGGTTGGCATGATAACATGCAGCGTGTGGACTGTACAAAACGAATCACTCGATCGGCATATTTGAAAAATTTGATTGCTATCAGAGATGAATTTAACCCATTTCTTCGTAGCGGCCGTTTATTCCAACAATGGGTAGTAGATAACTACGTAAAAATAGAAAAAGATAGGATCACATTTTGTCGAAATCATCAAAAAGAATTAAGATCTGAAAATTATCAAGGTGTCATTGATTATATGGCAAAAAAAGCAGCAGGTGATAATGCAAAAATTGGGAAGATGATAATATTACCATCAACTTTCATCGGTTCTCCTCGTAATATGGCCCAAAATTATCAGGACGCTATGGCTATCGTCAGGAAATTTGGCAAACCAGATTTGTTCATTACAATGACATGTAATCCGAATTGGAAAGAGATTCGTGAAAATTTATTACTTGGTCAACAGCCACAAGATAGACCAGATATCGTGGCGCGTGTTTTCAGTTTGAAGAGAGACGCTTTATTGGATACAATCATAAAGAATAAAATATTTGGCAAAGTAGAAGCTCATGTATATGTCATAGAATTTCAAAAGAGAGGATTGCAAAGTAGAAGCTCATGTATATGTCATAGAATTTCAAAAGAGAGGATTACCACATATCCATCTCTTGGTGACATTGTGTCGAAATTATAAAATAACATCTCCTGAAATTGTGGATGATATGATTTGCGCTGAAATTCCAGACCCAGATGACCAGCCTATATTACATGACATTGTCATGCATAATATGATACATGGACCTTGTGGAGACTGGTGTTTGAAAGATAAGAAGTGTTCAAAACATTTTCCAAAATCTTTTCAAGCAACAACTACTATGGATGAAGATGGTTATCCATATTATAAACGAGAAGATACAGGAAAATATTATAATCGACCACATGGATATGTTGTGAATAATCGTTTTGTCGTGCCATATTCCCCTATACTCCTACGCAAATTCAATTGTCATTGCAATGTGGAATTGGTTTCAAGTATTAAATCAGTGAAGTACCTTTTCAAATACATTTATAAAGGTCATGATGCTGCTACAATAACTATTCAAGGAGAAGCTGCAAATGTTGACGAAATAATCTACGATGAAATCAATGAACATATAGAAGCTCGGTACGTAGGACCAGTAGAAGCTTGCTGGAGAATCTTGAGCAAAAAGCTACAAGATAAAAGTCATCCTGTTATCCGTATGCCCGTACATTTACCAAATCAACAAAAAATTACCATTCATTCTGAAGATGAAGAATTTACTCTAAATCATATCTTAGAACAAAAAAATATGCTGCTCGATTATTTTGAATTAAATTTGCGTGATGAAAATGCACATAATTATCTCTATACTGAAATACCATGCCATTATGTCTTTCATAAAGAAAAAATTGATAACATATATATATCGAAATGGAGAAAGAGGAAGAGTTCATTCAAAACTATTGGAAGAATGTATTCAGTGAATCCGGCACAACAAGAATTATTCCATTTACGGCTATTATTACTAACTGTGAAAGGAGCGACAAGTTATGAGAACTTGCGTAAAGTAAATGGAGAACTTGCATCATCATTTACTGAAGCCTGTCTCAAACGGGGTTTGATATCAGATGATTCTGAATGGTATAGAGCATTGCATGAAGCTGAAATCTGGATGATGCCTCTACAAATGCGGAGATTATTTACTCGTATTCTGGTGCATTGTAATCCTTTATATCCAGAACAATTATGGGATGAATTCAAAATAGCAATGTCAGAAGATTTCTCTCGTGAAATGGATCCAATGCAAAGAGAAATTAAAGCTCTACGACAAATATACACGTTTCTGGAAGATGAAGGAAAAAATCAAGCAGATTTTCCATCAATGCCATCTCTTATAGAAAGTGATAATCGTAATCACATCAATGAAGTAGATTACGATAAAATAATGGAAATTGGAATAACACAATACAAAAAATTGAATGAACAACAGAAGATCATAATTGATACAATCATTGAAAGTATAAATGGATTATCCTCAGAAAAAACATTTTATATTGATGGACCAGGAGGATCAGGCAAAACATTTATATATATCACATTATGGCATTTACTCACTGGTCAGAAAAAGAAAGTCAATACTATGGCTTTCACTGGAATAGCTGCTACATTGTTACCATATGGTAAAACAGTCCACAAGACATTAGGATTACCTGTTCCGTTGTACGTCGACTCGACATCAACCATCAAAATAGGAACAAAAGAAGCAAATGTTTTGAAAGAAACAAATATTTTCATTTGGGATGAAGCACCTATGGCACCACGATATGCATTGGAAATAATGAATCGACTCCTACAGGATATTATGGATAACACACTACCATTTGGAGGAAAAATAGTTATATTGGGTGGAGATTTTAGACAACTACTTCCAGTAAATATTCGTGGTACTCGTAGTGAAACAGTAAACTTATCCATCAAATTCAGTTCATTGTGGCCAATTTTTAAAATATTCAAATTAACTACAAATATGCGTACACTACGTGAAGAGAAAGAATTTTCTAAATTTCTACTACAAGTTGGAACTGGAGATTTGAATGATGAACAAGATAATCTGGAATTACCCAAATTCTGTACCTATAATGATGACATTGATATTGCAAAAGATATCTACAAAGATGTACTTGGAAAGAAAAAATTCAAAGAAGCCTCAAAATATGCAGTATTAGCAGCAAGAAATTTAGATGTCAATGAAATCAATCAACAAGTTGTTGGTTTATTGGATTTAGCTACTGAGCACATATATACCAGTGTGGATAGTACAGAAAATTGTAATGAAAATGATCGAATCAATCAAGATTTAGTTCCGGAATACCTAAACACTTTGTCTCCAAGCTCTCTTCCACCGCATGAACTACGATTGAGACAATTTTCAATTATCATGTTGATAAGAAATCTAAGCATCAACGAAGGATTAGTTAATGGTTCTAGATTGTTGTTATTGGAAGCTGGAACCAATCTATTACGATGTGAACTTTTAACTGGAGATAAAGCAGGAGAGATAATAATTCTAAATCGAATTACCCTACTGTGTGAAAATACATACCCATTTTCTTTTACACGAAGACAATTTCCTATTAAATTAGCATTTGCAATTACAATCAACAAATCACAAGGCCAAACTTTTGAAAAAATTGGAGTTGATCTACGAAAAGATGTCTTTAATCATGGTCAATTATATGTAGCCCTGTCACGAGTGCGATCCTGGAAATCAGNTGAGATACGCGTTGTATATGGGTTCGATATAAATGGAGATGAACATAACTCGAAAAATTTTGTTATTCAAAATGGAAACTTGAGTAAAAATGTGAAAATATTTCTCAATATTTCTAGGTAGAATATTCGGATCTAATTCACACTGGGCTCCATAACTCTTGGACTGTCTACATCAAAACTCCAAGACGAGACATGAAAATAATCCTATTGATAAAATTTTCCATTGATAGTATAAAATAATAACATTGAGATATATTTTAATGGAACCCCGTGAAAAAACTGGGAGTTGACCAGGGGAGGCGTTAATATCTCGAATGTTATTATTTTTTATTATAATATAATGGAAAATATTGTACAGAATGGAA
Organism: Diachasma alloeum; assembly: GCF_001412515.2. Taxonomy (NCBI): domain Eukaryota; kingdom Metazoa; phylum Arthropoda; class Insecta; order Hymenoptera; family Braconidae; genus Diachasma; species Diachasma alloeum. The sequence goes on along the minus strand of NW_021680618.1, from coordinate 402,354 downwards.
TTTGATCAAAAAAAATCAGTAAATCATTTATCAGTATTATCATGTTTTCAATTGAACTTGAAAAAAAATATAAAATATAATATAATAAATATCATATCATTCTTATATCCTCAGAAACGGATAAACAATAATCTCAATAGATGAAAAATGAATGGAGAGTGGAGCTGAAAATTATGCGTCTATGAAAATATACTCAAAATTGATTATCAAAAAGGTAAAGTCATAATTAATCTATTTTCGTGTTTTAATGAAAAAAGTAGAAAATTATTTTCAATACTTTTTTATTCGTCTAAGAAAATTGATTTTCAAAAGGATAAAAACTCGAGTAATAATCAATCCATTCTGACTTTCAATAAAAATTTTAAATATAATGTTTTCTGATATTTCCAGGTATCGCGATCCAATTCGATTTCATTGTGCTATACAACTCTGGGACTATCTACACCAAAACATTGAAATGAGACATCATCCAATTGATAGAATTTTTTATTTATATAAAAAAGAACTGTATATATGTGCGAAATAGAGAATGTAGATGAATATAATGAGAAAAATTTACTCAAAATATTATCATCAAATGGGTAAAACTGTCATATAAATTTTTATATAATTGCACTTTATCAACATTTTATTAAATGAGATACGCGTTGTATATAGGTTCGATATAAATGGAGATGAACATAACTCGAAAAATATACTGGAAACGTGATTATCAAATGGAAAACTATCATGAATTTTTATATAATTGCACTTTATCAAAGTTTTATGCATTGGACGCGTTGTCTATGGTTCGCTGTTAATGGATCTGAGTCATCTGTCATTGGTCTCATTACTTAATTATTTTTTATTGGCAAATTTATTTGTGTAATCAATTCAATTGTATATCAAAGTAGTACAACCATACTCTGACCTAAGGCGCGCACAGCGCGCCAGAAACGCTAGTAGAAGAAAATGAAATAATACTTGTGTTTAAAGTTTACAACGGAAAATATGGATAAAATTAGGGAAACGATATTCATGCATCGTAAATTTGAAAAAATTATCCAATCCAGTTGACCAATTAACTGGAGATAAGAGAATTGATCAATCTTCACAATTAGCTTACTCAAAATCATAGACAAGTTCGTTGAATCAATCAATGGATTAAGTTGATTGAGTGTGGAGTTCCGTTTTTTGGATTTATAGTTCATAGAGTAATATTGAACAGCACTGGCATTTATTCAACGCACTTCTGAATTCTCAATACATCCAAGAGATGGCGAAAGAGAGACTTCAATCATCGATAAATTTCAGTGCAATCCGGAGTGGCTGTAACCTCAAAATTTTTGATAGCGATCAGCAGCCGTCCATCGTTGTTTAGAACAATTGATTGTGTTATAATCAAGTTCAATATCCGATACACGAACTTTTTATTCGTGTTAGAAGTATGGAGAGTTTTAGAAGTCGTTGTGTGAATCCATTTGCGTTGAAAACCCATGTCAAATACAACGTTCGCACAACTCCTGAGAATTTAGTGTCTAGAATCCCATCGTTAAAAAGTAAAAAAAATTTGTGATACCTATCGTGTGAAATTGGGTGCAATATCTGATGATAATGTACGATCCCTTCATATTTCTTCTAATATTGATATCGAGAAAGATTCACCCGCAGATATCTCAGTGCAGCACGATGAGACTGTATCTGAAAATATTGAAAGCACGACACAAAATCATGGCAGTCGATCTCTTAATACTGAAGCAGTTGTATCTGGACCAGAAAGTTCTACTTATATCATTCAAGACTATGATCTTTCCACCGTTGATTCTCTACAGCGACTGTCAGTTGAAGTTGTAAACAATCCTGCAGGACCACTGTCACACAATTCCGTCGACTACAATATCTTCTCAAGCCAATCTACGATCACAAGCCAATTGACGATCACCAGCCAATCCTCCAACCACACTGATGAGTCATACCACCCTAGTCCGGCGAAAAATCGAAAGGAGCCCCCAATGTGGATGTCGATGATGATACCCTGGATCTCGCAGAAGATGGAAGAGAAATTCTTGCTCAATTGAAAGAAAAATTCAATCGACCTAATACCACGAATTCCCAAAAGATCCTCATCCTTACGTTAGTACCCATGAGACGGCGTGTGAGAAAAACTGCGAAATTTTTTTCTGTCTCTCGTTCGATGACCCAGAAAGCCATGAATTTGATCAACGAACAGGGAATTCTAACATCACCCAACACAAAGAAGGGCAAGAAACTTCCTAAAAATGTAGTAGATACCGTGATTGCCTTTTACGTGAATGACAAATATAGCAGATTATTTTTAGTAATCGGATCTGGCCTTCCCTGGGCCAATCAGAGTTCAGTATTAAATAACATGAAGTACTTCCCAATTAAAATTACCGCGATTATTTCCCCCTAGCTTTTGATAATTTCCCTGTAGCTTTTGATAATTTCCTTCTAGCTCTGCAATTGTTCCTCTAACCAAATAAGTGTCAAATATTATCCTGTGGAGTGAATGAAAGTCAGGAAGAAAGTCAAAATGAGTCGGTTTGGGAAGGATCCGATTACCAAAAATAATCCATCGAATACCACTCGACCTCGGAAATTAATCGGACATTTCCCTCATATTTTCAGCGTATCAACGATCGGGATAACTTTTGCACAAAATTCTGCAAAACTGCAAAACTTCTCCCTCTCGTTGCTACACCACAAAACAATCGGGAAATATCCGATAATTTTGGACGTCTCGTGGTATTACTACTGAGAACTACCTAGCAAAAATGATTTTGTTTCGGTTAAACAACCAGATGGGTCTCACCAACAGATTCAAAAACGTCTTATTTATTATAATCTTAATCAACTGTTCAAGCTCTTCAGCGACAAACACCCCGGATTGGACATCGGTTTTTCAATTTTCGCCAAACATCGTTCGGACCACTGTATTTTTGCCGGAGCCAGTGGAACACACACTGTTTTTGTCGGCGTACACCATGAGAATGTCAAATTGATGATCGAAGCATCGTACTTATCTGTCCTGACTGAAGACACTGACCTTCACTTGAAAAGATATCAGGATTGCATCGACGTAACTATTTGTGATAATCCGACTCCCGACTGTCATTTCGGCGAATGTATCAAGTGTTCTGGAGCAGAATGTTTAGCATCCCACCATCGAAAGGTCTTTGATAGCAACAAGATTGATCGCATTAAGTTTTATAATTGGACTGAAACTGATAGAGCGATGATGAAAGTGAATGTGTTCAGGAGTGATGCGTTTGTTGATGATCTCTGTGAGAAAATTATAAAACTCAAAACTCATGCATTTGTTGCACAAAAACAATCTGAGTATCTCGAATACCACAAAGAACATTACTTGAAAGTGGATGCGGAACAGATTGCTTCAGAGCAATGAGTTCTTCATCCAGTGTGACTTTGCAGGAAATTATGCTTTTGTGAAATAAGATGCAGTCCAATCATTTCATTGGAACAATGATCAATGCACAATTTATACCCTAGTATATTACTATAAAGAAAACAACGAATTGTGTCATGGCCTAATAGTTTTACTATCAGATGATTTACAACAAAATACTGTTGCGGTGCACGCATTCCAACAACAAATAATGCAACAGTTGAAGGGAAAATTTACATCAGAGAAAATAATCTACTTCACCGATGGAGCTGCTCAACACTATAAAAATGGATTCAACTTTGTAAATATTATTAAACATGAGGAAGATTTTGGAGTACCCGCAGAATGGCATTTCTTTGCGACTGCCCATGGCAAAGGTCCTTGACATGCTATCGGGGGAAATATGAAAAGGCAGGCAGCACGTGCGAGTCTTCAGGCTAAAAATTTGGAAAACCAAATACTTGATCCTCTGGCATTGTACAATTAGGTAAAAAAGACCATAGTAAAACTGAAGTTTTACTCAGTTCAAAATCCGAGCATACCGCAGTTGCAAATAGATTGGTTACTCGATTCAAGGATGCGAAAACCGTACATGGAACGCATAAACTACATTGAATCATTCCGAATAAGACAGGCCAATTAACTGAGATGTTCCACAAATCGAATACTAGAAAACAATCAACATGGAAAAAGCCTCCTCATACAGTCAAATCATCGCGAAACACTAAAAAAAAACATTTGAGTCAAGTAACTGTTTTCAATTTTGTATGAGAGAAACAGTCCAGTATATTTTTTAACAACAAAACATCTCTGATGAAAGTTTGCTGAAGTCTTTTCAGTCAATAGTTGCTGAGATATATTGTTTCATTTCTAAATTTAACAAAATGATAATGTACTGAACGCTCAAATTTATTTAACCAATAAAACGAACTTATTAATGAAGTTTTAATTTTTTATGGGTGTAGGAATTGAATTCCCAGTTTCGTTTATTTATTTTATGCATTGCATACCTATAAGGAGTATTCTCAATTTTTGTTATGAAAATCAAAATTGCCCGAAGACATAGAAACGCCATTTTACCAAAATTTTTCGTTTTCCGGGGGGAAAGGGCTATAAGTATTAGGTGTACAAATTAATAAGGTGCCCCGATATTCCACGGTTTATAATTGCCTTCAAAAACTCAATATTTCAATATTTTGTATGTTAGTAGTATGCAGTTACCGAAGCAGTAAATACTTCTTACATAACCTTAAAAAATAGTAGTAAACACGATATCTGTCGATAAGCAACATTTGAGGCAACGGAATTCATTTTGCCTTTCAATTAAAGAAAAATACTGCCGAGGCTTTTCAAATGATTTGTAGGACTCTTGGGAAAAACGCTGTAACACATAAACGTGTAAAAAGTGGTACCAGAGGTTTAGAGACGGAGATTTCGATCTATCGGATCGAGAACGGCCAAGTCAACCGCCAAAATTTGGCGATGAAGGACTCGAACAACTTTTGGCTGAAAATTGTGCTCAAAGCCAAACAGAGCTTGCACTACAATTCGGAGTGACTCAACAATGCATTTCTCATCGCCTACATCAAGTTGGCAAAATTCACAAGGAGGTTGGATGGGTTCCTCATGATCTGAACCCCGAAAATAAGGAGCGACGACTGGAGACGGCGCTATCTCTGTTCACTCGATTTAAAAGAAAAGATTTCTTATACAAAAGCATTACGGGCGATGAAAAGTGGGTGTTATACGACAACCTTGAATGCAAAAAATCGTGGGTGAATCCCGGCGAACCATCGACATCGACTCCGAAACCCAATGTCTATGCGAGAAAAGTGATGCTGAGTATCTGGTGGGATACGAAGGGTGTGATATATTATAAGATACTTAAACCTGGCCAAACTGTTACTGGGAAGGTTTATTAACAACAGCGTATTCATTTGAATGATGCAATGGAGCAAAAGAGGCCATATTGGCAGCGGAAGTAGACAAGTGATTCTTCAACATGACAACGCTCGACCGCATGTCGCCAAAGCGACTAAGGATATTATCTGTGAATTAGGATGGGAGTTTCTCCCTCACGCGGCTTACTCGCCTGATCTCGTCCCATCCGACTACAACCTATTTCGGTCTCTTCAATACCACCTAGCTGTTGAGCACTTCAAAACAATCGACGAGGTCCGAAAAAGCATCGATGAATATTTCGACCGTTAAATGTCCTTTTGTTTTTTTATAATAAACTCTGATTTTCATGCAAAAAGCGCCTTATTAATTTGTACACCTAATGGATCAAAAAAATCTGAAAATATTTTCATTGCAAAGCTGAGAAAAAATACAAATTTTAGAAATGAAAATATTATAAGAATAATTTCCTGGGTATTGAATGAAGTACAAAACAAGTAATTTTCAAAAATTGAATATATCTTCCTACGTAGTTGCCCAAAAAATCTGTAAAAATTGTAACGAGATTTTCTCGTTGCGGTTAAGTGTTTTACTAACACGAAAATCTATGAGTTAAGAATGGTTAGAGTGAGAGAAAGAGTAGAGAGCGATATCTAACGCCACCTGAAGAAGCTGAGCGCGAGATGAGAGTGACATCGAACGGCGGTTAAAGTGAACCGCGCGTGAGGTGAATAGACCAATCAAATAATGCCAAGAGGCGTGGTTTGGGTAAAGCCATGATTTTGAACATTATAGAGAGGCTGTCGATACCCTATCGTTTTATCTGGAAACCCGCCCAGCTGTGTTTGCGAAAAAAGGGCCAACATACTGGCGTTCCAACTGGGCGATTCTAGAGGCGCTATCGAGTTAGACTAGGGACCAACTGCTAGGTGAGAGGACTAGCGCCCCCTCGATTGCCGTCAAGCTGATTGGTGGTGGTGGGGTAACGAATAATCCACCGCCGCTGAGATGTTCAGATTAGGGGGAGAAGGCCCAAGTAGATTTCGAGACAGTCGGTGACGGACGCTGGTGTCGAGCGGATAGTTTTAGGGTAACTGGAAACAGGCGTGAGTGGCATTGATCCATAGTGGATCATGGGGGAACGTTGTTAGGATAATATCCGATATTCACAAAAGAGTTTTCTCAGTATAGAAACATTCTGGAATTTTTCAGAATTTTTGAGACCATGATCGAAATGGGTGGCTGAGTTGACAGAGAATCCTCCATGTGTCGAATAATATTCTTTGACAGTGATGTTACGTTCAACAAGTGCCCGAATACTTTTCATTATTTTTCGTCTACGAGTAAACCAAAGAGCACTTTTCGTAGCAGCAGTGTCAAAAACGACTATTCCATTGACAAGGGCATGAAGCGCGCTATGCGCGCCTTAACCTACAGTATGGTGATCGATGTCTTTTTTTTATGAATACATATTAGGTCATCCCACTTGTGGTGTCACACTTTTTATTTTCTATATCTTAACAAGCGATAACCGACATACAATGATACTTTCATAATATTATTCAGTAATCTCCTCCATTACTGATGACGCGCTCCCAGACTGCTGGCAAATTTCGAACACCATGTATAGACTATTCAAAATGAAAACAATCCTATGCAACTCAATATCTAACTGCTCTTTGCAATTGTAACGAGTGCCTGACAATTCCCTCTTCACGTGACGAAGACAATTGAAATCACACGGATTCATATCGGAAGAATACGAAGGGTGGAAATGTTTTACCCAACCTTCATTGTTAATTAATTGCCAAACCATGCGTGCTTTATGTGATCTGGCGTTATCGTGTAAAATAAGGGGACTTGTTATGTGATGTTCTTGTGTCCATTTAGGGAATATTGCCCTCCAAAAACGCCTCATAACGTTCAGATTCCATAGTTGTATTTTCTGCATAAGTCGTGCGAAAAGCGATCCCTCTTATATCCATTGCCACTATCAGCAGTATCTTCCGTTCGTGAAGTTCTGCACGTTATAATCTTGGTGTTGACGTACCTGGTTCCACCCAAGATCGTGATGGATGTTTTTGAAGTGGGGTATAAAATTCGACCCAACTCTTATCTACATAGAGGAGCCTAGAAAGTATATTTTTCTTACGACGACACCACGCCAAGTTGCTACGCGCAGCTTCATATCGAAATTCTTTTTGATCGTCAGTTAAACTGTGAGGTATCCATATTGCCAATTTATTGACCAGACCTAAATCTTCGGTTAGTACTCTATGCACAGTCGAATGAGGAATACCAAGTTGGGTGGAAAGATCATTGACACTCACTCTAGGTGACTGACGGAGAGCTTCTGCGATTATATCTAACCCATCTAATTTATTTGATGACATTGGTCGAGCGGACGTTCGACCTCTGTTGAAAATCCCGCCTCTCACAGTCGAATAAGTCCCCTTACATGGAAATATCTCAAAACACCAGTCAGTGGCAGCACCCACTGGACACTGACCAGTTACCCTACTTTATCACACCGGCTCAACGCGAAACGTCGGTTTTTTGTCAGAGAGACCGATCCGTATCTTCCCCAGAAAAGCATCGCGTGCACTACGCGCCCAGAATCATTAGGTTTTGTTCATTAAAGAAACTAATTTACGGAAATAATTAATTCTCAATCCAGTTACCACGCGAGTGCTCAAATCCCAGTGACCTCTCGAATAATTGTCGAGAAACAAGTTAAAGTGTTATTAACTCAGATTGATTAACTCAACAATTGTCGTAAATTCTCACGTACTCACTACTTTATCACACCGGCTCAACGCGAAACGTCGGTTTTTTGTCAGAGAGACCGATCCGTATCTTCCCCAGAAAAGCATCGCGTGCACTACGCGCCCAGAATCATTAGGTTTTGTTCATTAAAGAAACTAATTTACGGAAATAATTAATTCTCAATCCAGTTACCACGCGAGTGCTCAAATCCCAGTGACCTCTCGAATAATTGTCGAGAAACAAGTTAAAGTGTTATTAACTCAGATTGATTAAGTCAACAATTGTCGTAAATTCTCACGTAATTTACTTAAAACCTCAGTGAAACCGACCATTATCATTCCATAAATAGTATAAATACTGACTTACTAATTACGTTAATAAACCGCACGTGACTATGAACAAAGTGACCAGTTATTTCGTTGGCCTGGATCCCCGTTAACAAAATATGAGATTACTGATCACCGCCCAGTTGGAGAGACTCCTAAATACGACACCAATTGAACATCGCAACGCAAAAGAATTGAACAACTTTTTGACGACTTCAACGGAAGCGCAAAATTCTCTCAATTCACTAGGATGCCCAGTCGATCAATGGGATCACATCTTAGTGTATATTCTCACACAAAAGTTCGACGCTGAAACACGAGAAACATGGGAAGAAGAAATAGGCTCCTCTACTGCTTACCCTAGCTATGATGACCTCAAAAAGTTCATAACAGGGCGTGCTCGTGCTATGGAAAGCAAAGATGCACCGAACCTCGCACCAGTGCCAGCAAAAACACCCAGTGGCATACCAACAAAATCCCAACACTCCCGGGCAATCCCAGCATCAACAAAAACTACCAGCTAATAAAGTTCTCGTAGCCAATACGACGGGAACAGGATCACCACAAAAGATCACATCGTGGGCAGACATGAGCAGGTTCCCCTGTTCTATGTGCACAGATGATCATTTTATCCTGAACTGTCAGCAATTTAGGAAACTGACACCACCGATACGTAAAGAGCTTATAATTAAAAAGCGACTCTGTTTTAATTGTTTCGGGAGGCATGGAGTAAAATCATGTGACATCGGAGAACGTTGCAAAATTTGCGAGCTCGAACATCACACGATGATCCACATCGATGGCGAAGATCCGCCAGGTCCAATTACCCCAGCACAACGGAAAGCAGCAGCTATTGCTAAGTCAGCGGCTTGACACCAGACAAACTTCTGCAGTTTCGCCCCAAGAATCCAACTGCTCCGACCAGAATCAGCAGAATATCTCGAATTGACTGATAGAAGAAGCAGTAGTACCTTTGTATTCAGCCCGCAACTCATCGCATCCGTCAAAATTAGGGATCTTATTCGCAACAAGCCTAGCATATCTCATCGAGCCTAGATTTTCTCAAAAGGTACGCATGCTGATTGATCCCGGTTCCGAGGTTTCATTTGTTTCAGAAAAACTAGTGAAGTGCCTTAAACTTAAGAGGATACACTCAATGAAAACCATCGCAGGAATTGGAGGATCTACACCAGGTTATATTAGGTGTGTGAAATTTTTACAGATTGTTTCTTCGAGCTTAAAATTATATTTAAAATATATTGAGATAATGAGAACATGTTTAATGTACTTTAAATTAGAATTAAGAATGACTCGAAACGATGTTTCTTTTATTTATGTTGTCATGGTTTGTTTGACAACAAATGAGTGAGTCACTTCTTTGTAAAAGTTTGGAGAAGAATGATATCCTGTACTCTAAAAAATTGATTTGAGTAATAAAGAACTGTTATCTAATTAATTCTACGACTTTATTAATAGGTTATGGCTGTGTATTAAAAGTGAAAATTTGAAGTCGTGAACTATTATTATCAGAACTTCTTCAATTGTGTGTGAAACGCAGAGACAATGGAGGACGGTCTGTGAAATCATTGAAATTGTTCAATGGACACAATTTTCAAGCGTGGAAATTTCAAATGAGAGCGGTATTAGTGGCCAAGGGAGTAAATGATGTTGTTACTGGTGCAAGAGTAATACCGGGCCATAGAGAGTCTGCAGAAGGTAAAAAATGGATCAAAGATAATGCCAAAGCAATGTATTATTTATCGTCTTCGTTGAATGAGGATCAGTTGGATCATGTGCTGGTTTGTAATACTGCTTCTGAAATGTGGATAACTCTAAACAGAATCCATGAGCAAACATCTGCAGCAAACAAACTATTGATCAACCAAAAATTCCACAAATATCGAATGAGCTCGAGTGATTCAGCAATAACACATTTTTCAAAAGTTCAAAATTTGGCAAAACAGTTGGTAGATATTGGTGAACACATCTCCGAGATAGCAGTGATTGCGAAGCTTCTTGCCAGTCTGCCTTCTAAGTACAATACACTGAAACCTGCATGGAACATGCATTCCTGCGAATCAGACACTAGTGAACCGACAGGAACGTTTACTGAAGGAAGACTATCGTATGGATCTGGAGGAAGAAACTACAAAAGCCCTAGCAGCAATGATAATTGTAAAGATTAGAAATAAATTCTCAAAATCTAACAAAGATCACGACAAGAGATCTTCTTTCAGTTCTGAGGGTCGTGACGGCAAACGAAAAATGACGTGTTATAACTGTAAGAAGAAGGCACATTGGGCGTGGGAATGTCCAAACAAAAACAAAGATAAAAAGGAAAATGAAGAATCAATTAACTGTGCCTTCATAGCTACTTCACGTAACAATGATATCCATAACAACGAATCAACAATCTCCAAATAATAATTTGCGTGGTTGAGTGGACAAGATTTGAGTGATGTCTGGATTGCCGATAGTGGGGCATCACGTCACATGACTGACCGACGCGAGTAGTTCACCAAATTCGAGGAACGTCGTGGTGAGGTTGTTCATCTTGGAGACGATGGAGAGTGTGCAATGATGGCTGGCGGAACGATAATTATTGAGAAAATAATTGATGGAGAATGGAGTGAATCCCGTATTGAGAATGTTCTGGATGTACCCAAGATGAGGAAGAATCTATTTTCGGTGGGTGTATGTACGTCAAAGGGTTATGAAGTGATGTTTAAAGCAGATTCGGTGGTGATTAAACTGAACAAGACAGTAGCCGAGGGACTGAAACAAGAAAATCACATATATCGTATGTTTTTTAACGGGAAACCAGTGATTTCTCAAACACCTGAAGAAGCCAATATCTCATCAACTGATCTGAAGATGTGGCATGAACGTTTGGGACACATAAACAAACGTTACGTAACTGTTACGATTGAAAAGGGCTTAGTAAATGGAGCTAAATTCAAGGACAAAAAGGATTTCTTCTGTGAACCATGTGAAATAAACAAATCTCATCATCTGCCGTTCAATCGTACTAATGAAAAGAAAAAGATGCAACCTGGTGAATTTTTCCACTCCGATATTTGCGGACCAATCTCAACAGAGCCTCTTGGTGGAGCAAAGTATTGTCTAGTGTTCAAAGATGATACTTCCAATTTTTGTCACGTATATTTTATCCAACACAAATCAGAAGTGTTGGAATGTTTCAAGAAATTCGAGAAGCTTGTCGAAAACAGATTTAATAGAGCGATGAAGATATTGAGATCTCATGATGCCAAGGAGTACATCAGCAAAGATATGAAGGTGTTTTTGGTGCTGACCGGAATTATTCACGAGCACGGTGCTCCATATTCACCACAGCAGAACGGAAAAGTGGAGAGAGATAACAGAACAATTATCGAGAGTGCTAGGACGATGTTAAATGCAAAAGGTCTTCCAAAATATCTCTGGGCTGAGGCAGTTGGAACTGCTGTATATTTATTGACCAAAACAGTGTCGAGTCGAAATATTGAAGCCACTCCATATCAAATGTGGTTTGATAAGAAGCCTGATCTATCACATGTTAGGGTTTTTGGATCTGAAGTTTAAATTCACGTGGAGAGACAGTTTCGCACTGAACTTGATCCGAAAGCTAAGAGAGTCATCCGTATTGGATATGATGGAGATTTACCCAACTACAGATTTTATGATCCAATGAAGAAACAAGTATCAATTTCAAGAAATGTAAAATTCAATGAAAAATATCCAAGTGAGAAGGAGTTTGTTGAGACAAAATTTACTCCTGAGTCTCGAGTTATACTTGATGATGATACTAATACTCAAGATGAGGAACCAAGATACGAAAGGTTTGGTGATGAGGCTGGAGGTGATGATGGTGAGGGTGATGGTGAGTGTGAAGGTGCTGGAGATAATGGTGCTGAGGATAGAAGTGATCGAAAGCTTGAGAATCCAGTGTCCGTACAACAACATGAGCAAGGGAGATATCTGAGAGACAGATCAACTCTTCGAAAAACTGTCCGCTACGAGGCTAATGTTGTCAATGTCCACACACCGTCTTCTTATGCTGAAGCTGTTTCTTGTCCAGATGCTCCAAAACGGATTGAGGCAATCAACAAGGATTACAATCTCATGAGACGAATGGGACCTGGAAATTTATTCAGAAACCAGATAATCGTCAGTTGATCGACTCCAAGTGGGTATCCAGAATAAAAGAGGACAGAAAGTAATATTGTATGATACAAAGCGAGATTGTGTGCAAGGGGGTTATGCACATTGAAGGGGTTGATTATACAGAGATTTTCCCTCCTGTGGTGAGGTATGATTCCTTGAGAACATGATTAGCTACTGTAATTCCAAAAGATTTTGAACTTATACAATTTGATGTAAAGACTGCTTTCCTCTATGGTGATATCGATAAAGATATTTTCATGAACATTCCAGAAGGACTAGATGTAGGTGATTACAAGAACAAAGTCTGTAAGTTGCAAAAATCACTTTATGGTCTTAAACAATCACCTCGATGCTGAAATAATACATTCAAAGAATTTTTGGGTAAATTCAATTTTGAACAGACTAATGCTAATCAGTGAATTTTTCACGGTATTATCAAACAAACTGATGTGTACCTTGCGTTGTTCGTAGACGATGGATTGATTACAGCAAAATCACATGAAGTACTCGATGAAATAATATCAAAAATTGCGAGAATGTTTTGAGATTATTCTGAGTAATGCACGTTATTTTGTAGGAATGCAAATAGAACGTACTCGAGATGAAGGTACAATGATTATCCATCAGCAAGCATACATTAAGAAAATCATCAAAACATTTGAAATGAGTGAATCCAAATCTCTGAGTATACCTGCTGATCCAAATGTAATTCTGTGTGCAGTAACTGAGAATGAGAACGAAAATGAAATTGTTCCGTTTCGTGAAACTGTCGGGTCATTGACGTTCGTTGCGACTCTATCACGTCCAGATATTGCATTTGCGGTCAACAATGTTAGTAGATACCTTTAAAAACACAATGATAGTCATTGGCAGGCAGTCAACCGAATAATAAGATATTTAATTGGAACAATTAATTATGGAATTAAATATGAGAAGTGTGAGAAATATTTGATTGGTTTTGGTGACTCCGATTATGCAAACGACGTTGATACTCGAAAGTCTGTGAATGGTTTTGTATTTTGTCTATCAAATGGTTCAATGACCAGGTTGGTCATCACGGAAACAAAATTGTCACAGTGAGCACAACCGAGGCTAAGTATGTAACAGCTGCGTCTGCTGCCAAAGAAATTGTATGGCTACGAAAATTGTTAAATGACATTGGACGTAAATGTGATGGTGGTACTGTATTGTACATCGATAATCAAAGTGCAATACGTCTTGCTAAGAATCCAGAATTTCAGAAAAGTACCAAACAGATTAACATGCGTTATCATTATATAAGAGAGAAAGTGAATGAAAAACAAATCATTGTTGAGTATGTGAATACTGTGAATCAGCGAGCTGATATATTCACCAAGGCTTTACCAAAAGATCGATGCAAAATATTTGTGTTCACTAATCGGATTGAGTAAGCTGAATGAAGTCTAAATTGAAAGTAAAAGGTATTTAAACAGGGAAAGTATTGAGATAATGAGAAAATGTTTAATGTACTTTAAATTAGAGTTTTGAATGACTCGAAATGATTATTCTTTTATTTATGTTGTCATGGTTTGTCTCACAACAAATGAGTGAGTCACTGCTCTATAAAAGTTTTGAGAAGAATGATATCTTGTACTCTAAGAAATTGATTTGAGTAATAAAGAACTGTAATCTGATTAATTCTACGACTTTATTCATAAAATAGATGTATATTCGCGGTCTTTTCTGCTTTTGAAAGGATCGGACGAAAGGTTTCAGAACACGGAACGACAAGTCTATGTAAGTTATATATCCTTTCAGAATAGCAGAGTTTACTATGGTAACTGATAAACAACACATTCGGCACTGGATATTATACAAATTCCAACAAGGAAAAAATGCTTCTGAAGAACGGGAATCAACGTGTAGTGTTCTTGGTGCCGACGACATATCTTATGAAACGTGTAATTATTGGTACAAAAGTTTTAGAAGTGGTGATTTCGATCTGAGTGACCAGCCGCGTCCTGGACACCCTCGAAAGTTTACAGATGCGGAATTGCAAGCTCTACTGGATGAAGACTCAACGCAAACGCAACAAGAGCTTGCAGCTCAGTTAGGAGTCACCCGAACAGCTATTTCTAAGCATTTGCGGCAAATGGGAAAAATCCAAAAACTTGAAAGGTGGGTCCCACCTGTGTTGACCGAAAGCGACCTAGGTCAATGTATGAACACGTGTCTTTCACTGCTTGCCCGGCAACAAAAAAAAAGGACTTCTTGTGGAGAATTATGATGGGTGATGAAAAGTATATTTTTTACGAGAATCCCAAATGGAAAAGATCGTGGGTAGATCCCCGACAATCCAGTACATCGACGCCGGAACTCGACATCCACTTGAAGAAAATTCTCCTGTGTATCTGGTGGGACATGAAGGGTGTGCTTTATTACGAATTCCTGGAAATAGGTCAGACGGTGACTGCGGAACGCTACATGCGACAACTGAACAAACTAAGCGAAGAACTTGATCTGAAAACGCCATTTACTGGGCAAGGAAGCAGGCAAGTCATACTGCTGCATGACTATGCTTGACCTCACGTTGCTCACGCAACTGAGAAGGCCCTCTTAATCTGAGGGTGGGAAGTTCTCCCACACGCGGCATATTCACCAGACTTGGCCCCATCCGACTATCACTTGTTCCGGTCAATGCAGCACGCCTTAGTGAATAAACAGTTTGAAACGCTGGACGATGTGCGTAAATTCGTCGATGAATTTATCGCCTCGAAGCCTCCAAGTTTCTTTGGCGATGGCATTCGAATGTTACCTGACAGATGGCGCAAGGTCATAGAAAACGATGGACAATATTTCCAAGATTAAGTCCGTTGTTCTCTATTTTTTTATATTAAATAACTTTACTGAAAAATCTGTAAAAATTAAGTCACACACCTAATACAAAGGGAGCTATTCAGCTCAAACTCCGCTCGATACACTCGGCTGAGACGCTGCAGTTCACAGCTCACATCCTGTCTACGTTAGCAACGTCGCTGCCATTATTCTCATTAGAGAATGTCTCATGGCCACATCTAGACCAGCTACAACTAACAGATCCAGGATTTGCTACACCTGCGCCAGTCGACATTCTCATCGGAGCAGACGTTTACAGCTGCATTCTAAAAGAAGTTGTGGTCAAAGCAGGACCGCATGTCCCAGTGGCGCAGTTGACCTTATTTGAGTGGGTTGTTTATGGGCCGACCGAACAACTCAACCCGTCCCAGATAACATCTCACCGTACTATCATTAGCAATGATGACCTCCAAAATCTTCTCACAAAATTTTGGATACAGGAAGAACTCCCAGCTCAACGAGATTCCACTCTAACACCAGAAGAAAAAGACTGTGAAGAACACTTCCAGAGAACTCACTCCAGAGAAAACATAGGGAGGTACATCGGGAAGTACCTCTTCCCTGTTCACCAGAGACCCTTGAAAGTTCAAAACGCAGGGCCCAAGCCTGTTTCAACTCTCTCATCAAACGAATGGATAAGGACCCAGCTTATGCTCAAAAATACTCAGAATTCCTCACAGAATATGAGGATCTAGGACATATGGAATGCGTAAAACCAAGCAGACCGGGGGCTCTGAAGTTGGGTGTCGATCCCCTGAGATGACCTTGGTACATGCTGTTTCGGCAGCAGGAGGATCGAGGGTCTTGGGGAGGAAACATTCAACTCAGAGCTCGCCTACTCCGCAATATTTTTTCCCTCATCACGGGGTTCTAAGAAAGAGCAGTGAGGCAACAAAATTACGAGTCGTCTTCAATGGCTCCAGCAAAACAACCTCGGGAAATTCATTGAACAACATCATGCACACTGGTCAAAATTTTTAGAGAAATATCTCAGACGTACTAATTTGGGTTAGACAATACAAGTTCATCTTCATGACGGACAGTTACGAGTCGTCTTCAATGGCTCCAGCAAAACAACCGCGGGAAATTCATTGAACGACATCATGCACACTGGTCAAAAACTTCAGAGAAATATCTCAGAGGTATTAATTTGGGCGAGACAACACAAGTTCATCTTCATGACGGACATCACAAAGATGTTCCGGTAAATTACCATTCATCAATATGACAGGAGGCTACAACAGATTCTCTGGAGAGGCTCTCAAGGGAACCCCCAGACATATCAACTAACCACGGTAACGTATGGCGCGGGGTCCGCTACTTTTTTGGCCGTTCGTGTCCTGAAGCAACTGGTGCTAGACGAAGGCCACAGATACCCTCTAGCAGTTTCACCTCTCACTGAGGACGCTACGTGGACAACATTTGTGGCGGTGCCGACACTCAGCAAGACCTTCAGGAAGTAGCTCAACATGTCGGAGATCTATGCATGGCAGGTAAATTCCCACTAGCCAAATGGCATAATAACAGCCCAGTTCTTCTCTCATCTTCAGCACCTAGTGACATCTCACCACATCACCGAGCATACGAGTCCACAGAAACCAAGATCCTAGTGTTGTCCTGGAACCCTAACTTAGACACCTTTTTTTTTCATCCAGAAACGTGGTAAACACGAAGGTAACCAAACGAGTGATAGTCTCCGAACTAGCTCAGCTTTTTGATCCCCTTGGATTTCTATCTCCAGTTGTCATCCGGGCAGAAATGCTGCTGCAAATGCTGTGGCTTGATAAAGTAGGTTGGGACGATACCCTGTCCGAGAAGACCCAGTTGAAAATGACTCAGTTTAGGGAGGAGGTCTCACATCTGGCGGAAATTACAATCCCCAGGTGGCTAGGCCTCTACAAGGACTCATCAGTGGAGGTGCATGGTTTCGCCGACGCCAAAAACCAAGGTCGCTCCTACCAAAAAACTCACAATACGCGGATTGGAACTCACACCTGCTCTAATGCTAGCGAAACTCACTCAATACGTCATCAACCAGCTGAGTCTTGACAAGGCCCCAGTCTACTTCTGGAACGATTCAGCCGTCACATACTACTGGATCGCCTCTCATTCCTCGAGGTGGAAGGAATTCGTGAGAAATCGAGTAACCAACATCCAAGGTACCATCCCTCAAGCTCAATGGAATCTAGTTCCTGGGAAGGAGAACCCAGCTGACTGTGCGTCAAGAGGTGTAACAGCAACTCAGTTAACGAATCACCACTTGTGGTGGACTGGTCCACCTTGGCTCAAAAAAGAGGAGTCATCATGGTCATCTCCCCCAAATGAGATCGACCCAACAATTGACCTAGAAGAGACGCCAGGAGTACTTCTTTCAGTTAGAACTCAACACCCAGCAGTCTGGGATCTCATCGACCAGTATTCATCACTTACCAAGATTCGCAGACTCACGGCATTATGCCAGAATTACATCAAGAAGCTCATAAAACTACCAAGCTCAACACCAGCAAGGCAACTTACCTCGGAGGATTTGGGAACTAAAACCTTCTGGGTCAAAGCGACCCCGGCAGCTCATCTAGAAGAAGAGCTCAAGGTCATTGCCAAGGGACATCACCTAACAAAATCTCACCTGCCAGCAAAATTGAACCCAGTTATGGACCATCAATGTGTTCTAAGAGTAACCGGAAGGCTCAATCTCTCACACTTGGAACGAGACAACAAGCACCCAGTGATACTCCCGAAGGAATAATAGTTGGCTCGAATGATCATCACCGACGCTCACGAGAAAACTCTTCACGAAGAGACGCAAATTACCACCACTCAGATCAGGAGGTGTTATTGGATCACGAGAGGACGAGCACCGATGAGGTCACACATCCTCAAATGTGTTACATGTGCCAGACACCGAGGCACCAGAGCTCAACAACTCATGGGACAGCTCCCAGCATCAAGAATATCCCCAGCAACAGCCTTCGTTAGCGCCGGAGTGGACTATGCCGGCCCAGTGGCTCTACGAACTTGGAAGGGCCGTCGCAACAGAGCAGTCAAAGGTTAGCTGGCAATCTTTGTCTGCATGGTCACATCAGTTATTCACCTAGAAGTCGTGTCAGATTATACGACTGATGCATTCATTGCAGTGTACCGCAGATTTATCAGTCGACGAGGCATCTGTAAGAACCTCTACAGTGACTGTGGGATAAATTTTGTTGGTACTGACAAAGAACTCCAGAGGCTATTTACATCGGGATCCAAAAACGCACGCGATCTCTCCAAGCTGCTTCTCAACCATGGCACCGAATAGTTTTTTAAGCCCCAGGAGATCCTCACTTGGGAGGAAAATGGGAGGCGGCGGTGAAATCCGTCAAATACCACCTCACCAGGACTATTGGTGACTCAATGCTCATCTTTGAAGAGCTCACCACGCTGCTCACCCAGATAGAGGCGGTGCTGAACTCACGACCACTAGTACCCCTCACAGACGACCCACCCGAGTGGAAGGTCTCGATCAGAAACTGATCAAGTTCGATCCGAAATTCTGATTAGGCACGCCTGATCAGAATTTCTGATCACGCCTCCACCTTGTTTTTTCACTAGGATTTCTCCACCTAACATCATTAGGCATTAATTAAATTTAATTTTTTTGAGAGAAAAAATTAGTAACTTCCTAGCCGGGAATCAAACCCGGTACCTCCCAATGTCGCGTCGGGTGCTCTTACCATCTGAGCTACCAGGACACTTACGAATTCCACTCTCAAATTGACTCATACCCGAGTGGAAATTCTGTTCAGGTCTCAGTCAGAAACTGATCAAGTTCGATCCGAAATTGTGATCAGCCATATTACGCCTGCACCTTATGTTTTTTCACTAGGGTTTCTCCACCTACATCATTTGGCATTAATTAAATTTTATTTTTTGAGAGACAAAATTAGTAGCTTCTTAGCTGGGAATCGAACCCGGGACCTCCCAATGTCACGTCGGGTGCTCATAACATCTGAGCTACTAGGACAGTTACGAATTTCACTCTCAAATTGACTCATACCCGAATAGAAATTCTGTTCAGGTTTCGATCAGAAACTGATCAAGTTCGATCCCAAATTCGGATCAGGCATGTTACGCCTCCACCTTGTGTTTTTCCACTAGGGCAGACGACCTCTCAGTACTAACCCCAGGACATTTTCTGATCGGGGAAGGTCCAATCACCCTCCCAGAACCGTCATTGGAACATCTGGAGGTCACCATACTCATCAGGTGGCAGATGATCCAGCAGAATCTCCAATCATTTTGGACACGATGATCGATGAGTTACCTGCAAATTAAATTCTTAAGCTCCAAGTGGCTCCAACCGCACCATGACATCAACGTAGGGTGCATGGTCTTGATCAGTGATGAAAGCTTTCCACCGACTAAGTGGCCTCTCGCCAGAGTTATCAAACTTCACCCAGGACCTGACGGTCTCACCAGAGTGGTGCCAGTAAAAACGAACGTGACAAGCCTGGATAGACCAATTACGGAATTGGTCCTCTGCCAGTCGAACCCCCAGACACCGAACAAAAATCATCAATTTTCTGTTTCAGAATCCCCAGCAGTTATCTCAATACAGAATCCTACCAATTTCTCCCGGCTAGTTTGGCCATCAACTCCCTTAAGGACCGTGGGGGAGGATGTTGAGAATCCCGCCTCTCACAGTCGAATAAGTCCCTTCACATGGAAATGTCTCAAAACACCAATCACTGGCAGCACCCACTGGACACTGACCAGTTACCCTACTTTATCACACCGGCTCTCCGCGAAGCGTCGGTTTTTTGTCAGAGAGACCAGTCTGTATCATCCCAAAAAAGCATCGCGTGCACTACGCGCCCAGAATCATTAGGTTTTGTTCATTAAAGAAACTAATTTACGAAGGTAATGAATTCTTAATCCAGTTACCACGCGAGTGTTCAAATCCCAGTCACCTCTCAAATAATTGTGGGGAAAAAAGTTCAAGTGTTATTAACTCGGATTGATTAACTCGATAATTGTAAATTCTCACGTACTTTACTTAAAACCTCAGTAAAACCGACCATTATCATTCCGTATATTGTCGGTTGTAAATAGTGTAAATACTGACTTATTAATTACGTTAATGAACCGCTCGTGACTATGAAAAAAGTGACCAGTTATTTCGTTGGCCTGGATCCCCATTGTTCCATTTGGTTTTCGTCTGTCTCGCTCCTTCACTCGACCCAGCGTCTATCAGTCTATTTCACAACCTCGTTTATAGGCATTCAGCCAGCTTTGTATTATTCGTGTATTTAATGTATTAGCGCCAACACATTTCACTAAACAACCCATATGCAACTCCTCCAAAGTTTTCTAATAGGGCACAAAATTTCAGGAATATTCGTTGTTCCACTACACACACAGATATTTTCAATTGCTTCATTGTAAATGGTGCAACGTAATTAAAACGAGAAGTATGCAACACTGCTATACTGAATGAGCAATACTATCATGTTACAATTTTTTTCGTCAGATGGTACAATACCATGCAAGCTGGAAAGAAAAAAGTGACACTAGAAGAGAGATAAGCTAATATTTTGAACTCCATTTAGATATGCACATAAGTTTAAATCTCAACCTGTATTCATATCTGGAAGTAAGTTTATGTTCTAATTCAACGTTGCACAAGTCCCAAATGTTTTTCAACAACAGCTTATTCATTTGAATGATGCATTGGAGTAAAAGAGGCCATATACTGGCAGCGGAAGTAGACAAATGATTCTCCAACATGACAACGCTCGACCGCATGTCGCCAAAGTGACTAAGAATATTATCTGTGAATTAGGATGCGAGGTTCTTCCTCACGCGGCTTACTCGCCTAATCTCGCCCCATCCGACTGTCATCTATTTCGGTCTCTTCAACGCAACC
Organism: Diachasma alloeum; assembly: GCF_001412515.2. NCBI lineage: Eukaryota > Metazoa > Arthropoda > Insecta > Hymenoptera > Braconidae > Diachasma > Diachasma alloeum. The sequence continues at coordinate 381,032 of NW_021680618.1, read as the reverse complement.
TCGCTGATGAGCACTTCAAAACATTCGACGAGGTCCGAAAAAGCATCGATGAATTTATTTAGTCAAAACCGGCAAGTTTCTTTCGCGAAGGAATTCGTCAGTTGCCAGTGAGGTGGAGTAGAGTCATCGAAAATAATGGGGAATATTTCGACCGTTAAATGTCTTTTTATAATAAACTCTGATTTTCATGAAAAAAAAGCACCTTGTCAATTTGTACACCTAATTAAGTAGCTCCCGTGGACCAAAAGAGGCATGCAGGGTGGGCTCCCTATAACAGCGTGCATAAAGAGAATCGGGTGGGCTCCCTGTAACAGCTAGATCAACAATGGACAGTGATGAGAATACGCAAAGTTCCCATGCGGGTATTCCTGGCAAGGTAAATCCCGCCGTTAGTTCCGATCGGGTGTAAGCCCTGGTGGCTGATGCCGGCTGTATAGATTGTGGGCGGAGCCAATCATCAAAGTACCTCAAAATTGGACTCTTTGGCCTGAGATGCTACAAGAAGAGATGAGTCGCAGACCCAATAGGAGATAGAATGTTGTCGCGCATGGGCACAACTTGATAAACTCATCACAGAGTTACAGAGTTTGCCCAGCCCAGGTCGAATGTCCACAAGAAGATCAAATTCAAGGTGGCATACATCGGCCGTGCATTCAGACCACTCAAGAGCTCGGAGGAGGTATGTACCAAAGCTCAATCTAGTATCGCTGAGGCCGTGCAGACTCCTTTAGCAACATCCACGCTGCGTGTACAGACTAACTCCGAAACAACGGCGAAGGTTTCAGAGATGGGAAATCCGGTATCTCGAGATTTCCGGAAAGCACTAGGAAGAAAGCGCTCGAAAGGTTCACCTGTGCCAGAAGCTCAAAGAATGAAGAAGCTGAAGCAATAGGAACTGACCAACAAGGCTGCCCCGCAGGGGAGACCAACTGGCGATGGGTCAGATTGGAAGCTGCTCGATGCCAAGAAGGGACGGAAACAAGAAGAGAAACCGCTTCTGAAGCCCCCTTGCGGGAAGAAGCAGAAGGAAAAGATACGTTGGAAGTCAGTGCCAAGACCTGATGCTCTGGTTGTCCGACTGAAGGACAAGGAGACATAATCAGAGATCCTACGCCGAGTAAAGAAGGATGTACCTTCCGAGCAAGCTCGTGATTGTGTCGACAAGATCCGTAGAACAGCGACTGGGTGTATGTGGATCATTTTAAGCAGGAAGACGACCGATGGAGCCCCCCAGGTGCTTACAGCCATCGCCAGTCTCCTTGGAGATGAAGCTCAGGTACTGAGTAAGGGGCCACAAGAGATCCTGGAGATAAAGGATCTCGATGAGACAACGATGAAGGAAGATGTCCTTAAAGCCCTACGAGTAGCAGCCGGAGAAGGGCACGATATCAGTCTAAATGCGGTCCAATCCCTGCGGAAGGCATATGGAGGAACGCAGACTGGCTCTGTGACACTCACGGCGACAACAGCTAGGAAGATCCTAGGAGAACATAGCAAGATAAATATAGGATGTGTGAATTGCCGTATATGAAGAGTGATGAGGCCAGTCAAGTGCTTCAATTGCTGGCAATATGGTCATCTTTCCACAAAATGTAGAAGCACAGTCGATCTATCAGAACTCTGCGTCATCCCTCTCTCCCTCTCCCTCCCTCCCGCCCTCCCGCTCTCCATTTGTCCCTCTGACCCTCTGTCCCTCTCTGCCTCTCCGCTCTCTCTAGTTATATTGTTTTATTCCTAAACATTCCTAAACATAAATATTAATGTAGTTACGCTCAAAGTTATTTTATGAATGAAACGAATTTATTAACTAAGTTTTAATTTTTTTATGGGTGTAGGCAATGAATACCCACTTCCGTCCATTTTTTCATGCATTGAATACATCTAAGGAGTACTCGCAATTTTTTTTATAACGATCAAAATTTCCCGAAGACTTATAAACGGCATTTTACCGAGATTTCTCTTGGTTTTCGGGCAAAAAAGGATTATAAGTAGATAAAAAAATCTGAACATATTTTCATTGGAAAGCTGAGAAAAGAATACAAATTTTATGTATGAAAATATTATAAAAATAGTTTCCTGAGTATTGAATGGAACAGAATACAATTAATTTTCAAAAATTGAATATATCTTCCTACGTAGTTTCCCAAAAAATCTGTAACAATTCACAAAATAGTGTTTTTAGTATATAAACATCCTGGAACTTTTTCAGAATTTTTTGACACCATGATGGAAATGGGAGGCTGAGTTTACACAGAATCCTCCACTTATGAAACGGGAATTTTCAGATCGTGTGATTGGTAGCCATCGGCTTCTCCGCGCGTCGCCAACTTCACACTGATAAAGATTCCATTTTACTCGTATCGAAATATAACATTAAATGTAGTATATTGAAGTTCTGTTATTAGTGGATTGATAACTTGAATTCGATTGTAAACACATGCACCGTTTATTCCAATTACACCTTGTTTGTTATTCCACTTACAGAATTCAGAATCACAATGAAGTATTTCTTGATTCAATTTCTATTGAATTTGAGGAATAATGTATTTTGTGGGAAACTGAGCTCTCGAGAGCTCCTTCCGAGACCTTTTATATTATTGCCTTTGATTTAATTGACCAGTTCTCCCTACCCATTCTTTATTGGCATCATTTTTTCTCTCTGATTGACGTATTAGCCGCTTCTGCTCTGCGGTTAACATTTTGAAGTTGTTGATGTTTTTGCAATCTTTTTTAATGAATGAATAATTTGAAAATCCCTAGTCAGCTATAATTGGTGAATTAATTTCCAATATTTGAATGGTATTAATTCTTTCTATTACATATGTGTCTTATTGAAATACAAATTCTTCTTATATTACTAGGTGTATAACTTAATCTTTCCCGCTTTTTTCATTGAGTGCGGTGGCTTATTTGAAATTTAAATATTTAGGCGCCCGTTTACGATTTTGAAGAGAGAATTTTGCAGTTTTAAATACGCTATAGGTCAGGCCTGGAAAAGCTGTATAATTTCACAAGATAGTAGTATACACGATCGCGACCGATACGCAGCACATTCGGCATCTGTATTCTCTACGAGTTTGAAGAAGGAAAAAAAGCCATTGAAGCCCGCAATTCGATTTGTTCTACTCTCGGAACTAATGTTATATCTTATGATATGTGCAAATATTGGTATAGATGCTGTAAAAATAGTGATTTACATCTCAGTGACGGGGAACTTCCTGGACAGCCTCTGAAATTGGGAGATGCTGAATTGCAAAAATTACTCGACAAAGACTCAACGCAAACCCAAAAAGAGCATGCAGCTCAGCTGGGAGTTACTCAAGCCGCAGTCTCTAAACGATTACACGCAATGGGAAAAACACAAAAGGTAGAAAGATGGGTTCTACACGAACTGACGGAACATAACTTCAGTCAACGCCTGAACACTTGTCGTTCGCTGATCGTCAAGTGCCAAAAGAAAAATTTCTCGTCAAGTATTGTGACGGGAGATGAAAAATGGACATTTTTTGTTAATCGCAAACACAAAAAGTCATGCGTTGTTCCCGGACAAACATCGATATCCATTTCCCACCAAAAAATCACTTGAAAAAAATTGTCTGTATCTGGTGGGCTATGAAGGGACTATTCTATTACGAACTTTTGAAAACATGTCAGACAGTTACTGCAGAACGCTACAGTTGACAAATGAATAAATTGAGCGAGATACTTGATGAGAAGAAGCCATTTACTGGGCAAGGGTGCCGGAAAGTCATACTGCTCCATGGTAACGCTCGACCTCTTATTGATCGCGCGACTCAGAAAACCATTTTAAGCTTGGGCTGGGAGCTTCTCCCGCACGCGGCTCATTCACCGGATTTGGCCCCTTCCGATTACCATCCGTTCCGGTCCATGTAGCACGCCTTGGAGGAAAGGCGCTTCCAAACTCTGGATGATCTACGAAAATTCGTCGATGACTTCATCGCCCCGAAGCCTGCAAGTGTTTTCGCGATGGCATTCGTATGTTGCCCGCTCGATAGCGCAAGATCAACGAAAATGATGAACGATATTTCGAGGATTGTTCTAGTATTCATATATTTTATAATGTGACACATTTTTTGATAAAAAAAGCGACAAATTAAGTTATATCCCTAATAAAAGCTATCGGGTAATCGTTGAAGATTAAAATGTCTTTTACAGTCTTAATATTCTCATTCACAAATCTTTCATCTGTCTTGGCGTTTTTGGAATGTGCATAACATCATTGGATATTTAGGCAAACGATTCGCGTTATTTTATTTTTATTTAAAGACTGTTTGTGACTATCCAATTTACTGACAGTGCTTATAATGACAGATTGAAATTTTGTTTTTTTTAAATTTGGTTTTAGGACCAGCCTACTTGACGCGAATTTCTTTTACTCAACGTCTATATCAATCTAATCCTCCATCTGCTGATCCCCTCAAGGACGTCGGTGCTGGCAGCATTGATCATGGTCAGAGAAAAGTTGGGTCAGAGCCTAAATGTCCACACCCACTTGAGCACACGCTTTTTCTCCATAAGAGGGCTGAGCACCGCATAGAACTCCACACACAGCAATGTGCGTGGTAACTTTGTCCACGTCCAGTTGTCCACAAAAAAGATTGGCACATCACTGAAAGTACACATTCTTGATTACCACACCATTTAAATACAGAAAAAATTTACACAATAGAATTGTGTATTTGTATTAAGTCCGCACAACAGTTTTGCACGTATACTATTGTCAACATGTTAAAATTGTATACCTATTCAATTCCACAGAGTCTTTAAACACATGGAAATCGACACACTCATCAAGTGCACAATCATATTCTCCACATCACAGAATAAGTAATCATATCTGCCCATTGCGTATTTCAAATTCAATAATGTGTAGATTGAACAACACCCCGATATTTTATTGTTTTAATGAAACTACACGTCTAAAACATAGAGAATTTAATTTTTTTAATGAAATTTTATAGGTTTTTGGTGGGTTCTTGAACCTACACATTGAGTAATTTGAAACACCCCATGTGTAGATATGATTACTTGTTCTATGATGTGGAGTATATGATTGTACATTTGATGAGCGTATCGATTTCCATGTCTTGAAAGACAGTGGAATTGTATGCATGTACAACTTTAAAAGATTGACAAGAGTTTGTGTGCAAAACTTTTGTGCGGACTTAATCGAAATACACAATTCAATTATATAGTTTTTTGTGTATTTAAAGGATGTGGCCATCAACCATGTGTACTTTCATTGATGTGTCAATCTTTTACATGGACAACTAGAGGTGGACAAAGTTACCACGCACATTGCTGCGTGTGTAGTTCTAAGCGGTGCTCGGCGCTCTTGTGGAGGAAAAGCGTGTGCTCAAGTGGATGTGGACATTTAAGCTCTGACCCAACTTTTTCTGGCCATAGTCAATACTGCCGTTGGTGCTGCTCGTACTGTTGAGATATGGTTAAAGGCAGTCTCCTTATCTAGTGAGACGAATTCAATTTAAATATCAGGTGTCACCAGTGATCAATCACTCTATCTGTTCATAATTTGAAGAAATCGATTATCTTTGGTTACCATCATGGCGCCACACCTGTTACGCGTTGTTATTTACTCTATAATGTATCGAGTCATTTTTCCGCAATCATCCGAATAAATGTTATAGTTTAAAGTGATTAAAACGTTTCATATTTATTTCAACATCTACATGACATACTAATTTTTTATTTTATGGAGAATCCCTTAAAAATTCTTTTTCTATTGAGAACTATTTTTCTTATAGAAATCTGATCGTGTACTATACCCATTTATTTGACACTGCTGACTTTGCTTTCATTTTCATTTCTTTTTATTTTTTTTTAATTTATGCTTCCCAGTAAAAACCTAACAAAACTATTTCTTCGCGCAGTTTTGCTACTAAGACATTTGTTTTCATTTTTTAGGATTTCATAAATCCGGAGGTTATCAACCGTCACGCAATAGGCCATTATAATGCATGTTTTCTCAGAGATGAGAAAAAAAGCAAAATAGACGATTCGAAACCTCAAAAAATTATGCCAATGTATCTTACAGCAAGCATATGTCCCTATCCATGCATTTATAGTAAATCAAACAACTCATAAATCGGTGAGAGAAATCATACAAAATCAGTTTTACGTAAAAGGAAGTCTGTCATGAAATTTTTGCATGATGAATAAATATGGCACTTTCGTAGATATTTGTTCCTCTATTCGGTGGAACCAGTGGCACCTATATAGACCGGATTGAAAAACAGTCATAAATACATGGACACGCATGGACAGGAGCCACACGCGAGCGCTTGAACCGAGAGGTTGGAAAAATCTCTGGGTGTGCTGGAGTGGTGAATGGCTGAATAAGCCATGGTAAGGAGTTTTACTCCACGTAGCCTGGCGCATAACTGTGGCGGCGAATATAGGGGAATGCCCCTGCATCCTCCGCGCGTAAATCTGAGTTATCTTGGAACGCGAAGTGACGACTTTGTCGTGTCTGGCGTCATCTAGTCTCGGCGGAACGATTCGAGGCGTATGGGCCCGTGGGCCTGGAGTAGAGAAATCCTCCTGTCGGCCCGACCATACGCCGACAGTTTAGTACCACCCGGAGGCAGTGACGCGCGATGACCGAAGCGGTAACTGGTGGTTGAGAGTGTGAGTGGTCGTAGCGTGGGTAGCGTAGTTCCACCCTGGTCAGATCAGCCTCTCAACGTCCCAGGCTCTGAGGAGTCCCGGCTTATTCGCAGACAACTCAGAAACTCCTGAGCAGAAATACTCGGGAAGAGGAAGCATGCCGGAGGAGTCGAAAGACCCTCCCAAGGAAAGATGAAGTTAATTCACTAGGGGAATTATGCCGCAAGACATAATCCACGGCTTGCAAAGGCCGTGGGAAAGTGGTGGTTATACTCCTGGTGGACCTCGCCCACTCTACCGTATCTCGTTAATGTTAGCTGGGCAACACATTGTCCAGCCGAGAAGTCCCGTGAGTAGACGAGTTAGCCTCAGGGGCCGGTTTTCGTCGAACCTCCCGTGAAGGTTCGGCTGACGCCCAACATACGAGCGGTAGAGACGGCAATAAAGTAGTTTGAATTTTTCGTGGGTGAACAACCCGGAAAAATATCCTTACAATTTTAATCATATCACATATATTTCGGCCTAAAATGCTGCATATTGAGACGTGATATACAGGGTGTCCCTGAAGTACATGCCGATCCGAAACCGGCAGGTTCACGGGGTGATTCTGGAAAGAAAAGTCCTTTTCTACTTTTTGATCAAAAGCACCCCTGAGGAGTTATTAGGGTGAGAAGGACAGCCAATGGCGCTACAGCGTTCAGCAGCTGTCCGTCCGCGTGGCTGTGCGCATCAGTGTGCGTGATGCCCATTCCACTGAGCAGGAGGCGGGATAGAGTTCTCCTTCCACTCGTAAGCGAGAAAGAGAAGGAACGATACTTCTCTGTCGGTCTTATTATGTTCTTGGAGGGGATTACGAAGGAGAAAAAAAATGATTCTTTCCTCTCTCGCTTTGAGTAAACAATTAACAATTATCAATTGTTTACGGAATCCCCAGAGCTCTGATTTTGTTATTTTGGTGGAATTTTGCTGAAAAAAAATATTTTTGCAATCATCTCGTAAACAAATGGTTTTACAGCATTTTGCAAAAAAATTTTTTTGTAGACGATCAAATTTCCTACAAAAAACGTCCTGTGGTGTAATAACGTAAACCCAATAGTTTATTAAATAATAACATAACAATGTTAATTATATTTTTGTAAGTATTTAATAAACTACTGAATTTAGGTTATTTCATTATGAGACGTTTTTGTAGGAAATTAGATTCCTATAAAAAACAATTGTTTGGAGAACGACTAGTTTTAGGGTGGATGTGGGATTAAAATGTGGAGGGAGATGTTGGGAAAATCACGGTTTAGCCGGATTTAAAAATCACAGTTTATTTGTGGGATCAAACCACTTTAGTCAGTAAAATATTTACACTCTTTGGTAATATATATATATATAATTGTTGATGATCTCAAAATTATTGATAGTTACTTTGAAATAAACTGAGTTGATTCACTGAAAATTTTACTGGACTGAAATAATTATTATGATGTACTGGACAAAGATATCAAATTGTGAATTCTAATTGACTGAACCGACCATGTCATTATCGTAACGATACCGAAACACAACTGAACGACTACTCGACATGAACTCTTAATAATGTTGCTTAATACTCGTTAATAACTATTCGGTGAATTACTAATCGTTGAATTACTCCTTGAGTTCTACTTAATACTTATGGACTAGTTGGGAGACTACTACTTAGTTGATGTGAACTCGTTGAAATATGAATGGATACTACTTTTCGTTTTTCTCTACCGGGTGCCGCGCTGACCTGTGTCCGTTGAACCCGAAGGGTCACGGAGATTTTCGGAGATGGCCGAGGTAGCCGAGGTAGGAGGATTTTCGAATGACCGTGAAAAATATGGACATTTTAGCTGCGTTTCAAATACCCCGGGGGCAATTCATCATCAGGGATGATCAATTAATGGTGTGTCTACTTCTGTTGAGCTCCTTCTGCATCATCGTCTCGAGGTTGTTCTGATGTTCGTCTGGTAACTAGCTCTAGGTGAACTGCTGATCTGGTGAAGCGTGACTGGCGAGGCAAGATTATTGGGTGAATTTCATCTGGATTTAACTGCGAGTTCTTGAGGCGTCCCCCAAGTCTCATGCTCCCTTCATTTTCTAGTGTTGGTGTCAGCTTAGCTAGTTAATGATTTCTCGGTGGTTGGTGATTTCTGTTAAGTACTCGAAGAGCTGGAGCAAAGTATTGATGTTGTATTCTGTTTACCCAAAATAATCTCGCTTCGTTGAGTTCTCTTGTCGTCAGGGCAGGTCCCGGGGGCGTTGGCTGCCTCCTGAATCTGTCGATTGCTTTGTTGATTGTTGCTGTTACGGCTAGTAATTTAGCAATCGTCTGATACCTGGTGAGTAGCTCTGCGACTTCATTGATTTTCATTGCAACTGGATATGCTGTGGCTGGTTTTGCTTCTTTAGCCACCTCTGGGATGTCTATGGCTGGAGCATCGATTGTTGATTGTGGCCAGTCTTCAAGGTCTTGATTAATTTATTCAGTTCTGCTCACTACTATTGATGATCTGCTTGCTGTCTCGGTGATATCTGTAGAGGTACAATTCGCTGGAGCGATTTGATGCGGCTCTATGCATCATGGTGATGATCTCTTCTCTGCCAATGCCGGGGGCATTGATTATCAGGGATGATGAATTAATTGGTGAATTTTCTTTGCTGTTCTTCTGAATCTACAGAATTGTTGCTGTACTGTGCCCTGACTATCGGTGTACTGTGTGTTGATTGTCGATGTACTGTACTGTTGTTGATAGCCATAAGGCACGTCCATGGCCTCGGCTTGATGATTCCCATCTGGGCTGGTAATTTCGTGAGATGCTTGATGAGCTGGTTGATGACTAGTGAGCTCAAACTGGAGTCATTTGACATGATTCTGTAAACTTTGGTGATATTCTCTTCTCTGTCAATGCCGGGGGGATTGAATATTTCCAATTTCGAGGGCATAGTATACTGTTTGGTCTTCTGCTTGGAGATCGACTGCTTGAAGATTGTCTGCTTGCAGAGATTGGCTCGAAGATTTTCGAAGGCCTCTGGTTTCTTCGTTTGATTTTCTCTGCTGATTTCGCTGTGGTGGGATTCAGTCCGACTCACCGGAGTTGTAAGTTCCTGGTGAATGAACCCCAATTTTCTTAATCCTGAGCTGAGGATCGATTGTTGAGTTTTCTCGAGGTGGAATCGACTTGAATTGATGACAATCGATTTGTTGAATTGTCTTACATTGATGATTGACTAGAATTCCTTGATGATCTTGATTCGTAGTCTTTCTCTGGACTGTGCTGAGCTGAAGAAGTAAATTCCTTCAGCCGAAGATTGATCTCTGGTCATCCACAATTTTATTAATGGATGGATGATGAGACTACGATGACCTTGGTGCTTGCTGAGCCCTACTTGATTCAGGCTTGACCTTGATGACAGGCTTTGAGGTCAACTTGTTGATCAGCTGCTGACACTGCTAGTGACAATCCCCAGTTGATGATTTATTGTTGTAATTTCTGATGTTGAGGATTGCTTGTTGGATCTCTCTGGTAGTGCGGACAGGTCCCGGGTGCGTGGACACCTGACTATCGCCTGCTCTGTTGATGATCTCATCACTGTTGATGCTGGTTCGTTGATGATCTTCTCTTCGTTTAAGTCTCTCTGGATTTTCAAGGAAAGTTTTCTCCTGGACGACGACTGAAGAAATTCAACCCAATGAATCGTTTATCTGGGTTATCTCTGATGACTCTCTTGTTGATTGTCATCGAGTTGAACTGCTTTGTCTCGTATGTTGATGTTGTCCACGTAACGACTTTTGATGAGGGTCTAGACTGCTACTGGAAGAGGGTGCCCTTTACAGGGGCGTGCTCACTGTTGATTTCCTCTGATATTGGTTTACCTCGGGAATAAAACAGTAGATGAGGGCGGTATCATTGGTCAAATTGATAATAGGAAATGATACGTTACCTCTCGATCCAATTGTTTCCTGCGCTCCCGTGTTTGGAGCTGCTGATTCTCTGCTGGACGTTCGATTTGGCGACTGCGTTGATTTCTAACCAGTCTATAGTCTGAACTGAATGTTGGTGGTCTCGTGCTGGTCGAGCTGCTCTGTGTTGATCCACCTTGGTGATGTTGAATTTCTTTCTGGGTGATCTGCTGTTGAAATTTGCTGGAGTTATTTAATGGAATTCGCAGCTGCTAGATGATTGGATCGTTTCTCAGAACTCCGTTTGCACTAGATGCTATGCTGGGGGAAGTTTTTCTGTCTCTTGTTCTGTCCCCGTGCCTCTTACATGTGGTTGAGCTTTCTGATTCGTTGAATCTCTGCAGATCGGAATTTGACTCGTCAATTCATTTAAGTTGATGTGAGTTTTTGAATGTTGATTCTCTGAGCACTGATGCTGATGTCCTTTGACTGAAGTCGTATGGTCCAGCGCTCATGTTACTTTCTGATTTGCTAATGCTTGTTGAACATCCGGGTTGATAGCTCTTCTTTTTCTTCTATGTTGAATGTTGAATTGATGATTTTTCGTAGGTCCCTGCGATTTGATGAAGCTCTATCAGTTGCTCGTCTGAAGGTTTCCATGTGCGCACTAGAAATATCCTCCCTAAATAACCTTTGCAATTGTTTGTACGTGTTAGTATTCAATCATTGCTTTGTGTCGCCGCCAACGTGTTCCTTTTCTGCTTGATGTCTGGCCGTGACGAGGTGGACCGCCTTAGTCGTCAGTCCCTCTGATAATGTTGATTGGACCAGGATTCTTGAATCGGTTTATTCCAATTCTTCCTGTTATGCGAGGCTGTTTCGTAACTGTGTAGGTGTTGAATTTTGCTTCTTCAGCCCATTCGTCTGGTTGAAGATTGCCTAGCCTCCCTCTGCTATTGTGATCTGGATAGATTTAATCAATTCTCCTTCTCTCCAACGTTGACGACCTTCCTTGGAGGTGTATTTGATGGATTATCTATCTCTCTGAGATCGTAACTCCACGTGACGGGCACTTGACGACCTGCTGGTGCTGTTCTTCCTTCTGTTGAGCTTTCTGATGAGCCTTCTGCCGACTCGAGAGAGGCGTAACTTCCCTCAGTCGAAGTTGAGCTCGTTGTTGATGATTGCTAAGGGCAGAAACACAGGGTGTGAGACGTATCACTTGCCATAATAATGATAATAGGGAAATGATACTTAACTCTCAGTGCTAGAATCGCTGGTTTCCCCTTAGCTTCTGCTGTTGATGATGATGATTCTTGAAATTCTCTTCTCTCTCATTGATTAGCTAATTGTTGAGTCTCTCGATTGCTTATAAAGGCTCTGGACTTCGGTACTAAGAATGATCAATGAGGTTGATGTTGAATTACCACTCTCGATAGTAATTCACTGGCTACTCTTGTCGAATGTCAACTTGCTGTGCATCTCTCACTGATGATGGAGATATTGTTGAATTATCTGAGGAACTTCAAGATGTTCATTTCTGCTAGTGCTGAGTTGAACTTCTTGATTTGTTGAGGCCTCTTACACAAGAGTAATTAAATATTGTCAGTTGCTTGAGGCTGTGAATTTCCTTGGAGTTCTCCAAATTCACTTCGAACTAATTGAGTTCTTCGTTATCTACAGATTCCTTCAGTAAATGAACGATTATCTACTCTATGAGGTTCTCTTTAGATTGAATGGTTCTTGGTGAGGTTCTCTGATGCTATCGATGCTCCAGACGTCGGATCTCCTTCTGATGAACCCTTTGTTGACTCAAGAGAGTCGTAAATTCCCTGAGTCTCCACCAAGTTCACGATTGAAGACTGTTGATGATGAGCTATGAGTGAATAACTGGATTCACTTGCTTAAACTGCTTAAAAATTCTGTTGATTTCTGTTGAGCCATCCACTCTCCTCTGTCGTGAGATCGTACGCGTCGTCGAGCTCTTGAGTGAGTTCGTGATAAATATCCATCAAGATGACGACTTTGAATATCAGTACTCTTAGTTGATACTCCTGCTGTGTTGAGAGCTGGCTTAGGGGGTGATGGCATCATTCGGTTTTTCCTTCATATTTAATTTCAACATCAATTTATTTGAACATATCATTATATTTTTCACAAAAAACACATCCAAATATATTATTAAGTGAACGTGGTTATATACATTTGATCAGCGGGAGTGAGTATATTCCATGGGTTTATCATTATTATCTATAATTTGATGTTGTGGGCGATGCCTAGTTAGTTGTCGTTTACCTCGTTGACTTATTACAAAATGTAACGGCAGGGTGATGCTTGTGTGGTCAATCAGAGTTTTCACCATACTGATTATTCTTCGATTGTCAGGTATACGGTTGGGTTGGTTTCGTTTGTTTTTTCGTATTGGTGTCTATATATTTATATTTCAAATGCATATGGGTTGGATGCTATGAAGATAGCTGGGAGTTTTATTGTCTTTTCCTTTGGATGCCCAATGGTGATATTTTCGATGTGTTTGTTGACATCCGGAGTACATGTAATGGTGTTTTTGTTTGATTTGTGTTGATTATTACGTATGTTTAAATTGTGTTGTGATGAGTTTGATTGTGTTGACTTTGTTGGTGTTGAATTTGTTGTGTGTTGAAATGTCGTGTGTTGAATTGACGTGTTGAGTTTGTTTTGTGAGATATAGACATGGAACCGATTTGTTTACAAGATAATTGTAAAAAAGTGTTTTTCAACAAAAAAAAATCCACGAAAATGAGAGCCCGTCCCTTTCCCATTTTTGAGACACTTGTTTATTTGGAGATTTGGCCATGGTCGTAGTTATGGGATGGACGTTGGGGATTGTCAAACGTTACGAGAGTCACTTGGGGGGAGAGTCAAACGTCACAAGGGTCACTTGCGGATGATAAACGTCATGAGAGTCCCTTTGGGGAGAGTAAAACGTCACAATAGTCATTTGGGGGAAAGTCAAACGTCTACCGACGTCGGTGGCCGAAGCGGCTAGGTGCGAGCCTAGTGTGCGAAAGGTTGTGAGTTCGATTCCCCGTGGAACCGAGTTTTTTAACCGGAGGCTCCGGCGAGCGGGAGGTCGCTAATAGAATGACCGCCTGTACCGGCATTGGTTTTCTGTGGTTTCCCATGCTACTCCTATGTTCTAGTGCGAATGCGGTGCAGTGTAGAATCCACAGCCGCATGCATAGGGTTGGATAGGGCCGATTAGCCAATCAGAGGGCAGAAAGGGCCGGAATATATAAAAAAAAAAAAAAGAAGTCAAACGTCACGAGGGTCACTTGATACAGAATCAAATGTTACAAGGATTACTTGGCGGCGAGTCACAACTCACAAAGATCCCTGGAAAGTTAAACGTTACGAGGGTCACTTGAAGGAAGAATCAAACGTCATGAGGGTCACTTGAAGGAAGAGTCAAACCTCACGAGGGTCACTTGGGGGGAAGAGCCCACCGTCACAAGGGTCACTTGGGGGAAAGTCAAACGTCACGAGGGACATTTGCGGGTGGTCAAACGTTAGGAGGGGGAGCTGGGGGAGAGTCAAACCTCACAAGGGTCATTTGCGGATGGCCAAACGTCACGAGTGTCATTTGCGGATGGTTAAACGTTAGAAGGGTACCTTGGAAGAGAGTCAAATGTCATAAGGGTCATTTGCGGCTGGTCAAACGTCACGAGGGTCATTTAGGCGAGAATCAAACGTCACAAGAGACACTTGGGGGACAGTCAAACGTCACGAAAATCACTTGGGGTAGAGTCAAACGTTACGAGGGTCATTTGGGAAAGAGTCAAACTTGACAAGGGTCATTTGCGGATGGTCAAACGTCACAAAAGTCACTAGGGAAAAATCACAATAATTTTCGGGGAAAATTTGAATTATTGACAATTCAAGAGATGCACTATTTCAGATAGCCTAGAAGCTTGACAACAACAGAAACAATTTCCAAAGTTGCTACTTACACACTACACATGGTGTTAAATGAGACATCCATAATTTCACCATTGTCCCTACATTGGCTTTTTCAACTTGTAATTCTCGTGAGCCATGTGAACCTCAAACTCTAAAAATAATTTTATTTTCCCCCAAGTGACCCTCGTGAGCTTTGATTGGTTCTTCAAGTGACCCTCCTTATGTTTGTCTCTCCCTCAAGGCACCCTCCTAACGTTTGACCACCCACAGGTGACCCTCGTAACGTTTGATTTCCCTCCCAAATGACCCTTATGAAGTTTGACTTTCCACCAAGTGACCCTTGGTACGTTTGACCATCACATGGCTACGGCCATGGCCATTTTTGCACGTGAAAAGATGGAAATCCAACGTTATCATTTGGTGGCCCTGAAACGGGCGGATTTTTATCATTGCCCTAAAAAGGACAGTTTTCTCCATGATCCTAAAGAACATTCTCCACGTGTCCTCCACCAGCTGCAATGCAGAGTCTTGCTCTCTTCAGAAGATTCTCCCTCATGTGTTGTAGCTCTTCGGGAGTGATAGTGGCTACTGCAGCGTGCTGCAGTGCAGTCATCTCCTCCTGATTTCCTGGATTGTGAGGGTATTTCCGGGACTCCAGAATACCCCACAAGAAGAAATCCAATGGAGTGAGGTCTAGGAAAAACAAATGAAAAAACAAAGAAGTTCTTTTGAGAAACACGTGAGCTCGCTCACGACTCATTTTTTTCCGATTTTGTTAATTCTTTTATTCGACGTGGTCATTCGTATTGTGATTTCCGTGCAATACACATCGTGAAAATGGTTCGATTCACGGCAGCGGAATACGCAGATATGGTGGCAGTTCATGGTGTTGCGAGGGGCAATGGGGCGGAAGCTGCTCTACGAAGCTGAATCTACGTGGAGAAGTTCCCAAATCGTGTGGTACCTGATCCACGTACCTTCAGCGATGCTTTTCAACGGTTGAGGGAGGGTGAAGTCCTCCCAAGGCACGGCGAAAGGCGCCCAAGACGAGCAGGTCACGTGGAGTTGGCGGAGGAAATTCTCAAGTGTGTCGAGGAATATTCAGGACTGTCCATCCGGGGAATCGCATCCGCATTACACACGGACCGTTCCACGGTTCATCGTGTGATGAAAAGTGAAGGTTTCCATCCATGGAAGTACACGCGTGTTCAGGAGCTGAAAGCGGAGGATTTGCCGAAGCATGTGGAGTTCTGCCAATGGCTCCTTGACGGAATTCGCGATCCCGATTTCATACGCAACGTTTGCTGGACAGATGAGAAACTTTTCGTGAGAAAGGGGATTATCAATCAGCACAATGAGCATCATTGGACTATTGAAAATGGTCGTCTCGCGAAAGAATCGAACTATCAGTATCGTTGGGACAGTATGAACATCTGGGGAGGAATCACTGGTGATGAAGTCCACATTATCACTTACTAGGACGTCTCGACGTAAGTATTTTTTCTTTATCCTACACTGCAGAAAATGGAAAAATGTCTCCGTGTTAATTTAACATTAATTCCCTCTTCAATTCACTCCGAATGGTGTCCCAGAAAGTCCACACCATGGATGGTGTGGCCATTGTTCTATTTTTCACTCTCTATGATTTCATACACGAATAATTATTGTAATTTGTTTTTGTTTCAGGGTGGCAATTACTTGGGATTTTTGCAAGATCGCCTTGTAACTGTCGTCGGTGACAGTCCTGGTGACAGAGATATTTGGTTCCAGCACGATGGGGCTCGAGCTCATACGTGCGTGGCAGTAGTGGACCAGCTGAATGAGTGGTTTCCGGATCGCTGGATAGGGAACCGGAACGATCGGGACAGGGGTGGACGTCGCCATCCACCTGTGACTTGGCCCCCGCGGTCTCTAGACCTCACTCCATTGGATTTCTTCTTGTGGGGTACTCTGGAGTCCCGGATATCCCCTTATAATCCAGGAAATCAGGAGGAGATGACTGCACTGCAGCACGCTGCAGTAGCCACTATCACTCCCGAAGAGCTACAACGCATGAGGGAGAATCTTCTGAAGAGAGCAGGACTATGCATTGCAGCTGGTGGAGGACACGTGGAGAATGTTCTTTAGGATCATGGAGAAAATTGTCCTTTTGAGGGCAATGATAAAAATCGGCCCTTTCCAGGGCCACCTAATGATAACGTTGGATTTCCATCCTTTCACGTGCAACAATGGCCACGGCCGTAGCCATGTGATGGTCAAACGTCACGAGGGTCACTTGGTGGAAAGTCAAACTTCACAAGCGTCATTTGGGAGGAGAATCAAACGTTATAAGGGTCACCTGTGGGTGGTCAAACGTTAGGAGGGTGCCTTGAGGGAGAGACAAACGTAAGGAGGGTCACTTGAAGAAACAATCAAAGCTCACGAGGGTCACTTGGGGGAAAATAAAATTATTTTTAGAGTCTGAGGCTCACGAGGCTCTCGAGAATTGCAAGTGGAAAAAGCCAATGTATGGATGTCTCATTTAACACCATGTGTATTGTGTAAGTAGCAACTTTGGAAATTGTTTCTGTTGTTGTCAAGCTTCTAGGCTATCTGAAATATTGCATCTCTTGAATTGTCAATAATTCAAATTTTCCCCGAAAACTATTGTGATTTTTCCCTAGTGACTTTTGTGACGTTTGACCATCCACAAGTGACCCTTGTGAAGTTTGACTATCCCCCAAGTGTCTCTTGTGACGTTTGATTCTCGCCTAAATGACCCTCGTGACGTTTGACCAAACGCAAATGACCCTTATGACGTTTGACTCTCCCCCAAGGCACCCTTCTAACCTTTGACCATCCGCAAATGACCCTCGTGATGTTTGGCCATCCGCAAATCACCCTTGTGACGTTTGACTCTCCCCCAACTCACCCTCCTAACGTTTGACCATCCGCAAATGACCCTCGTGATGTTTGGCCATCCGCAAATCACCCTTGTGACGTTTGACTTTCCCCCAAGTGACCCTTGTGACGTTTGGCTCTTCTCCCAAGTGACCCTCGTGAGGTTTGACTGTTCCTTCAAGTGACCTTCTTGACGTTTGACTCTTCCTCCAAGTGACCCTCGTGACGTTTGACTTTCTACCGAGGGATTTTTGTGAGATGTGACTCTCCCCCAAGTGATCCTTGTAACATTTGACTCTGCATCAAGTGACCCTCGTGACGTTTGACTTTCCCCCAAATGACTCTTGTGACGTTTGACTCTTCCCAAAGGGACTCTCGTGACGTTTGACTTTCCCCCAAATGACTCTTGTGACGTTTGACTCTTCCCAAAGGGACTCTCGTGACGTTTGACTTTCCCCCAAATGACTCTTGTGACGTTTGACTCTTCCCAAAGGGACTCTCGTGACGTTTGACCATCCGCAAGTGACCCTAGTGACGTTTGACAATCCCCAACGTCCATCCCATAGCTGCGACCATGGCCAAATGTCCAAATGAACAACTGTCTCAAAAATGGGAAAGGGACGGGCTCTGATTTTCGTGGATTTTTTTTGTTGAAAAACACTTTTTTACAATTATCTTGTAAACAAATGAGTTTACAACATTTTGCCATTAAATGTTTTTTGTAGGGAATCTAATTTCCTACAAAAAGCGTTTTATGATGACATAACCTAAATTCAGTAGTTTATTAAATAATTACAAAAATGTAATTAACATTGTTATGTAATTATTTAATAAATTATTGGGTTCACGTTATTACACCATAGAGCTTTTTTTGTGGAAAATTTGATTTTCTAAAAAAAAGTTTTGTTTGGTGAATGTCTACGGTTAGGGTGGATGTGGGATGAAAATGTGGAGGGAGATGTTGGGAAAATTACTTTAGGCGGATGAAAAAAATCACACTATATTTATGTGGGATCGAACCACTTGTCAAAATTATTTACCCTCTTTGGTAATTTAATTGTTGAAGGTCTAATTAAACTGATGATTGTCTTTTCACTTTCAATTCTTTGAGTCACTGAATTTAGACTGAAATTAATCAACAAGTTGATGTACTGAACAAGATATTAAATTTAGAATACTGATGAATAACTGACTCTACTCGATCATTATCGTGACGATACTTGAACACAACTGATGACTGACTCTTCCGGGTGCCGCGCAGACCTGTGACCTGTGTCACGGAGGTTTTCGGAGATGGCCGAGTTAGTCCACCGTAACTAATATGGAGATTTTTAGCTGCATTTCGAACACCCCGGGGGCAATTCATCATCAGGGATGATGAATTAATGGTGATTCTAATCCTGTTGAGCTTCTTCTGCATCATCGTCTGGAGGTTGCTCTGGAGGTGGTGGATCTGATGGCAGTAGGCAAAGCTTGGTGATTGGTCTGTCAAGCTCTGTGTAGATTTTTCTGATGTTTTGTATGATTGGTGATCCATCTGCCTGCCTTGGTACTTCTGCTTTTGCGGTTCTTACAGTTGCGACTCTCGTTAGCCGATCTGCTCCTGAGCGTGTCGCTATGACTGTTCCGATTGGCCATTGTGCTGGTGGATAATTTTCGTCGATCATCAGCACCATGTCGCCAACCTTGATGTTCTCTTCTCGATGTGTCCACTTATAGATTGCCTGATATCGTTGAAGACACTCTTTAGCCCACCTGGACCAGAATTGTTGTGTTAGCTGCGTTACCAGGTTCCATCTCTGCAGTTTGCTGGGGTTCTTGTCGATGATTGATGGCTCTGGAATCAGTTGAAGCGGCTCACCTATCAGGAAGTGTCCTGGGGTGAGTACTTGGAGATCGTCTGGGTCATCTGACATGGGACAGATTGCCCTGGAATTTAGGCAGGTCTCTATCTGGATCACGACACTGTTGAGTTTCTCAAATGTGAGTGTTGTTGTCCCCAAGACTCTTCTAAGGTGATACTTTGTTGATTTCACTGCTGCTTCCCTCTTGCCGCCAAAATGGGGTGCTCGTGGTGGTGAAAAGCTCCATTGAGTCCCATTGGTGGCGAGAGCAGCCTGAACCTGCTTATTTTCTCTGGATGCTCGGTGATAGATCTTCTCTAGGACCTCTGCTGCGCCCACGAAGGTAGTGGCATTGTCACTGTACATGACAGCTGGAATACCATGTCTTCCGGTGAATCTCTTGTAGGCTCCGATGAAGGCGTCAGTTGTCTGTCTGGTGACTAGCTCTAGGTGAACTGCTGATGTGGTGAAGCATACAAAAACTGCAATGTGCATTGACCCTGGTTGTGCATTCGTTGGTCTCCATTTGAGGATGACGAACGGTCCTGCATAGTCCACCCCTGTGTGGAGAAATGCTCTTGGTGGTGAGATTCTCGTTGCTGGTAGTTGACCCATCTGTTGCTGGGCCTGTCTTCCTCGGTGTCCGGTGCAGATGGCACAGCGTTGAATATATGCTCTAACTGTGCCTCTGCCGCCGATTATCCAGTACCTTTGACGTATGTAGGCCAAGGTGAGGCCTACACACCTCAAAGTTCTTCGATGAGTAGTGTGGTGAGGCGTGACTGGCGAGGCAAGATTATTGGGTGAATTTCATCTGGATTCAGCTGCGAGTTCTTGAGGCATCTCCCAAGTCTCATGATCCTTTCGTTGTCTAGTGTGGGTGTCAGCTTCGCTAGTTGATGATATCTCGGTAGTTGGTGATTTTTCTGGAGTACTCGAATGGCTGGCTCAAAGTATTGATATTGGGTTATCTTTACCCAAAATAACCTTGCGTCGTTGAATTCTCTTTTTGTCAAGACAGGTCCCGGGGGCGTTGGCTGCCTCCTGAATCTGTCGATAGCTCTATTGGCCGTAGCTGTTACGGCTAGCAATTTAGCCATCGTCTGATACCTGTTAAGTAGCTCTGCAATTTCGTTGATTTTAATTGCAACTAGATGGGCTGATGCTGGTTTTGCTTCTCTGGCCACCTCTGGGATGTCCATGGCTGGAGCATCGATTGATGATTGTGGCCATTCTTCAGGATCCTTATTGATCCATTCAGGTCCTGACCGCCACAGTTGATGATCTGCTAACTGGCTCGGTGATATGCCTCTGGAGGCATAATCAGCTGGATTCTCCTTCCCACTGACATGTCTCCAGGTAGTATTCGGGAGAGTTTCCTGGATCTTGACGAACCTGTTGTGGACCTTCCATCTTGATGCGTTGCTCCTGATCCAAGCTAGTGCTACTGAAGAGTCAGACCAGAGATAGGTCTCTACCTGGTCGAGTTGAAGCATTTGCTTCGTTGATGCCACTAGCTGAGTCAGTAGAAGAGCTGCTGTGAGCTCTAAACAAGGGATGGTCATGCGCTTGAGTGGTGCTACATTCGTCTTCGCGCCTGCCAGCACTGTTGATGTTGAGTCGTTGAGGGTTTTGGTGCGAATATACACCACTGCACTCATGGCTACCGTTGAAGCGTCTGCAAATCCATGAATTTGGATGTTGAGTCTCTCTGTTGAAATTCTCAGCCATCTAGGTATAGTTACTCTATCTAGGTCATTGAGATTCTCTAGGAATGTCTTCTAGCGTTGAACATACTCGTCTGGAAGAGGATCATCCCATTTTAATTTCAATCTCCAAAGATCTTGTAGGAGAATCTTTCCCTGGACGACAACTGGTGCGATAAATCCCAGTGGATCAAAGATCTGGGCTATTTCAGAAGAGACTCCTCTCTTGGTGATTGTCGTCGTATTGAAGTCTTTTGATTTGTACCGGAATATGTCGGTGGATTGATACCAACACAATCCAAGTACCTTGGTGACTGACTCCTCGAACTGGATAATTTCTTCTTCAGTTGATAGGCCCAAATCCTGCAGAGTCTCTGGACAATTGCTGCTCCAGTTCTGTAGAGAGAAGCCTCCTGCATGGCAAAGCCCTTGTAGTTGCGTTGCGATCTCCTTGAGATCGTCTTCTGTCTCTGCACCGCCGTAAATGTCGTCAACGTAACGACCTCTGGTGAGTGTCTCTACTGCTGCTGGGAAGCGGTGCCCTTCATCTTCTGCTAGTTGTTGAAGAACACGTAACGACAACCATTGAGAACAATTTAGTCAGTAGGTGACTGTCGTTAACTGGTAGGTGAATGGTTGTTGATTCTCGTCGATCCACAGGATTCTCTGAAAATCCAGTCATCTTGGTGAACTCGTATCTGGCGAAACATCTTGACAATATCCGTGCCAAATACGAGCCTGTGCCTCCTCATCCAAGTCAGGATAACCATGGCATCGTTCTGCAATTTTTCACCAGAATACAGTATATCGTTAAGTGACATACCTGATGAACTGGGGCTAGAGCCATTGAATACGACTCTCAGCTTCGTCGTGATGGCCTCCTCTCTCAGTACCCCGTGATGTGGAAGATAGTAGGCTGGCACGGGTTCTGGAGGCTCTGGTGCTATTCTCATGTGCCCCAGTGCTGCGTACTCGTTGATGAACTCTCTGTACAACTGGGAGTATGCTTGATCTGTGTTGAGTCTACTCACGATCGATTTGAGTTGATGTGCTGCTTTGAATTTCGATTCTTCTAGCGCTGCAGCTGAAGTTTTGAGCGGCAGTCTCACGATGTATCGCCCGGTGTTGTCTCTGCTATGAGTTGCTCTAAAGTGTATCTCGCACTCGTACTCATCTGGTGAAAGCTCTGATGTTGATGATCTCTTGTTTGGCAGTTCTTCCTGGACCCAAAATTTCTGGAGAAGCTCTAGAAGTTGTTCACTCGAAGATTCTCGTACAGCTGATAGAGATACCTTTATTGAACAATGTGTGCATTCGATTGGTCCGGATACTATCCAACCAAATACTGTGCGTTGGCCAACTACTCTCGATTGCTCTGACTTGACAACTTCATCCATGATGATCCGCCCATAGTTGTCAGCCCCTAGTATGATGTCGATTGGTCCAGGCCTTAGATAATGGGGATTGGCTAGCTGAAGATTCTAAAGTGAGCCGATCCTCGCTGATGAGCATGAAAATGACGGAATTATTGCGGTAAGCTTCTTTAGAATGTGGGCGTTGAGTTTCAGTTGATGAGTCTCATGGCTCGCTTGTAGAGTGACTGAAACTATTCCTCTGGTATGTCCTGAATTAATTCCACCAATTCCCACTAGCTCCACTGTTGATGCTCTTCCCTGTAAATGCAGTTGGTTAACTAATTGTTCGGAGATAAACGATACCTCTGAACCCTGNCTGACTTGACAACTTCATCCATGATGATCTGCCCATAGTTGTCAGCCCCTAGTATGATGTCGATTGGTCCAGGCCTTAGATAATGGGGATCAGCTAGCTGAAGATTCTGAAGTGAGCCGATCCTCGCTGATGAGCATGAAAATGATGGAATTATTGCGGTGAGCTCCTTTAGAATGTGGGCGTTGAGTTGCAGTTGATCAGTCCCGTGGCTCGCTTGTAGAGTGACTGAGACTATTCCTCTGGTATGTCCTGAATTAATTCCACCAATTCCCACTAGCTCCACTGTTGATGCTCTTCTCTGTAAATGCAGTTGGTTAACTAATTGTTCGGAGATAAACGATACCTCTGAACCCTGGTCGATGAGTGCTCTGGCTTTTGTCGTGAATCCTCTCGATGATATTACTTTTACTCGGGCTGTTGCCAACAGCACTGACTGTTGATCTGCTTCTCCTTGGTGAATTTCGTGGTTGATGTTCTCTGCTTTCTCATTGATCATTTTGATGTTGAAGTTCACTGCTACTGGTGGTGATGTACTGGATTCTAATGTTGAGGAATGATCAATGAGATGGTGAGTGTGCTATTGAGGTTGAATTCATTCACTCACTGTTCCCATGATCCTCTTGCTGCCTGGATGTTCCGGCAGTCTGGATGGGCTCAGCTGGAGTGCGTCGGGCTGTAGGCGGGCTCATCGTCCATGAGCTCCCTCCATGGATGAGAGTGTGGTGATACCTGCTGCATTTGTGGCACTTCTTGTCCGACGTGCACTTGGCCTTCGTGTGTGGCCCTAAGCAGTTGAAGCACAGCCCCTTGGTGATAACGACTTCATTTCTCTTAGCTGGGGTGAGCTCAATGAACCTCTGGCAGGATGCGATGAAATGCTTATCCTGATAGTAGGCACAGCAGTTCCTGGGAAGTTGCCTTTCTGGCTCCTTATTTTCTTGCTGGTGAGTTGCTGCTGTATAGATGCTCCTTTTCTTTGGTGGAGCTGACTTCTTCGTGGCTGTGTTGATTTCCTCCGTTGATAACAGCTTTGCACCTGCGTTGATCCCTCTGCCGCAGGCTTCGATAAATGCCACGAATTCTTTGAGGGTCGGGAAATCCTTGGAGTCTCCCAACTTTAGTTCCCACTGCTTGAGTGTCTCTGCATCAAGAGATCTCCTCAGTAAGTGGGCTATCAGCTGTTCAGCAACGTTTTCCGTCGTTAACCCCGTCACGTCTTGCAGTTGATCGAGGGTCTCTAATGCTGCTACTTCATTGGCGCTGAGGTTCTCTTCTGTCGCTTGAGTGATTTTCGGCAGCGTCAGGATTCTGTTAAAAAGCGACTGAGCGACGAGCCTAGGGTCCTCGTACTTCCTGGTGAGTTTCTGCCAAGCCTTGTCATAGTTTTTGTCCTTGGCCTGAACGGTTGAGAGGAGAGCTGCTGCAGGACCTCTCAGGCATCCCTTTAGTCTCAACAATTTCTGTACTGGTGGAATTGATGTTATGTTTCCCACCAGTGACAAGAAAAGGTCACTGAACTCCTTCGATTCCTTCGGTTTCCCATCGAATGGCTTGATGTCAAGACGCTTTAGCTGATTTTCCTGGATTTGATCCGTTGAGCTGCTAATTGAATCCTTCTTCCTTGCCAGTTGACCCTTCAGCCGAGCAATGAGCATCAGGGCTTGTCGTCTTGTCCTGGTGGCTCGTTCATGGATCATTTCATTGACATACTCGTGATCAGGGGAAAGAAACTCAGCTGGATTGGCATAAATTTGAAAATATTCGTTCCATTCTGCCTCGATTATCCTCTAGGGTGAGGTCCTCTTCAGTTTCAACGTCCTGCGGGAGGTCATGATGGATCTCCATCAGAGTCTCTACCTTAAACGTTAATAGTCTTGATTGACCTTCCTGTTGCATGGTGAGTGCTATTTTTGAAGCTGCAGGCGTTGACTTCAACTTCAAAGGAGCCCGTTCGTTGAGCGGGCTCCTTTGATCCTGACGCTCCACTTGGACTGTTGATATCCTCAGGAGTGATGATTGGCTTCGTTGTAACTGCTTCATTTTTTGCTGGCAGTCCCTCTTCTTGTGTGACTTGCTCGATTTCCTCACTATCGCTCACTGGTTGTTCAGTTTCTTCCTTGGGTTCGTTGACCTTAGTGTCGTCTGCCATGGTGATTGTCCGTGCTAAGTTGTCGGTTTAGGTGAGTTATCGGCTTTTGGGAGTCGGGTGAATTACCGACTGCTGAGAGTTGGGTGAGTTACCGACCGTTGAGAGTTGGGTGAGTTACCGATCGCCGAACTTTGGTGAGTCGCCTGTCGCGTGGCGCACGTGGCCAAGCGTTGGTGGGCTTCGGCGACATTCGTCACTCCCGATTCTTTCCGATCTCCGATACTGATGCACTCACTGTGTCCTTTGTTACCCCGTCGTCTTTGCGGGTGTAAACAAAGCGAATCTTCTAGAACTGTCCCTTGAATTGCCCGTGTGAACCCCGAAAGTTTATTCGACACGAGGCGTACTTTGAATTTTCCACAGTACTTTACACACGTTTTCACCAACAATCCGGCTCGAAGGACCACTGTTTGGTGAATGTCTAGGGTTAGGATGGATGTAGGATAAAAATGTGGAGGGATATGTTGGGAAAATTACTTTAGGCGGATTGAAAAAATCACACTATATTTATGTAGGATCGAACCACTTGTCAAAATTATTTACACTCTTTGGTAATTTATTATTGTTGAAGGTCTAATTAAACTGATGATTATCTTTTCACTTTCAATTCGTTGAGTCACAGAATTTAGACTGAAATTAATCAACAAGTTGATGTACTGAGCAAGATATTAAATTAAGAATACTGATGAGTAACTGACTCTACTCGATCATTATCGTGACGATACTTGAACACAACTGAGGACTGACTCTTCCGGGTGCCGCGCTGACCTGTGTCCGTTGACCCGAAGGGTCACGGAGATTTTCGGAGATGGCCGAGTTAGTCGACCGTGACTCATATGGAGATTTTAAGCTGCATTTCGAACAAGTTTTTTTGGCAAAATGCTGTGAACCCATTTGTTTACGAGATAATTGCCAAAACATTTTTTTTCAGCAAAATTTCACGAAAATCGAAGGCCATACTCTTCCCATTTTTGAGGTCATCGTTTGATTGTGAATTATCTTTTGAACAAAAGATTTTACTGGATTTTGTCAGAAGACTTTGTTTGAGATTGAAGCTAAATTGAGATGCCGGTTGGAGAAAAGTGTAATTGTGGAAGGAGGTGGAAAATTAAAACACGCGGAATTATAAAACCACACTGTTGATGTACTTTATTGTGGAATAACCCACGCGTCTTGATAAATTAATAATGTTAAACTGTTGAGTTGCTCGAAAAAATCAATTAAATGCTGATTTGAAAATGCACTGCACTTGAGATTCTCTCGATATTAAAGTTGATGATTGACTCAAAATAATTGATAGTTAACTCGGAATCAATTGATAATATAATTAAATTGAATAGAGACGCTGTACGAAGCGCTAAACTCAAATATATCGCGTTGATGTACTCCGGTGATGTCCTCGATTGAGCGGTTACGGCGATACAATATTGTGATTAGAGTGACTCTCTCGGTGACTAGAACGATACTACTGACTTTTTCGGGGATTTTCTTCGTAGCTGATCGTGACGCCGAAGGGTCCCGAAGTTTCTCGATATTTTCGTTGAGCCCAGTGATCGTTTGACTAGTTTGAATAGCTGAATTTCAAACATACCTTTTTTGTGGTAAATTTAATTGACAACAAAAAATATCTTAAGAGAAAATTCCTTAACTCTCTTGATTTTTGAGATAATTAGCAATTAAACAGTTGTCTCAAAAATGGGAAAGGGACGGGCTTTGATTTTCGTGGATATTTTTGTTGAAAAACACTTTTTTACAATTATCTTGTAAACAAATGGATTTACAACATTTTACCATTTATTGTTTTTTGTAGGGAATCTAATTTCTTACAAAAAAGGTCTTATAATGAAATAACCTAAATTCAGTAGTTTATTAAATAATTACAAAAATATAATTAATATTGTTATGTAATTATGTAATAAACTATTGGGTTTACGTTATTATACCATAGGACGTTCTTTGCAGGAAATTTGATCTTCTACAAAAAAGTTTTGTTTGGTGAGGAACTAGATTTAGGGTGGATGTGGGAGAAAAATGTGGAGGGAGATACTGGAAAATTAATGATGGCACTGATTATAAAAATATCACTATTTATTCGTGGGATCGAACCACGTCGTTAAATAAATTCCTTGTACACTCTTTGGTATTAAATGTCACTGTTGAGTGTCTTAAAATCACGGCTGATTTTCTGCAATTTTAATAAAGTTGAATCACTGATAATAGTTGAATTTAGACGGATAAAACTGAGATGATGTACTGAACGAAACGTTGATCTTACAAAGACCGGTGTTGTACTTGGTTACTAGTAAGCTAAGTGAGGTTCAAGAAGCTACTGTACTCGGTGAGGTGCGATGAAAGACTTCCGCAGGTGATTTACCCGAGTTAGAATTGTACGGTGAGAGGCTAAGCCTAAACTGATTCGCGCGTGTTTCGGTCACTTATGACTGATGACCCGAAGGGTCCCGAAGATTTTAGAAGTAGACCGATGGTCGACCAGAATATTCTGGAATTTTAGTTGTGTTTCAAACAAGTTTTTTTTTGCAAAATGCTGTAAACCCATTTGTTTACGAGTTAATTACAAAAATATTTTTTTTAGCAAAATTCCATCAAAATAAAAAAATCAGAGATGTGGCGATTCCGTAAACAATTAACAATTATTAATTGTTTACTCAAAGCGAGAGAGGAAAGAATCATTTTTTTTCTCTTTCGTAATCCCCTCCAAAAACATAATAAGAGAGACAGAGAAGTATCGTTCCTTCTCTCTCTCGCTCACGAGTGGAAGGGGAACTCTATCCCGCCTCCTGCTCAGTGGAAGGGGCATCACGCACACTGATGCGCACAGCCACACGGGCGTACAGCTAAACGCTGCCGAACGCTGTAGCGCCATTGGCTATCCTTCTCACTCTAATAACTCCTCAGGGGTGCTTCTGATCAAAAAGTGGAAAAGGACTTTTCTGTTCAGGATGTCCCCGTGAACCTGCCGGTTTCAGATCGGCATGTACTTCAGGGACACCCTGCATTATCCATCACAAATATTATTGTTTTCGACCGTTTCGCGTGTGGGTAAGTTGAAGAAAATCACCAGACGGAAAATCAACCGCCGATAGCGAGAGTCATAATTAGAATTTCGTTTCGTTATTTATTTTCATATGTTTCATTTTGAATCGAATTTGGCGCTGCCACACTCTCAAATGGAGATGTCGTCGGAGGACTTTAAGGGATTCGAGAGTCTACGAGGGACATCGAGAAGGACTTCGGAGACGCTGAATATTCATGAGGGATTCCGAGAGGACTTCGGGTTTCACCGAGCGAGTATCATGGGTCTTCGGACAGCCTAGGTGTCGCTAGCTCTCGGGGTGACGTTGATGGAGCGTGACACAAACACCTGATGATTGGGAGAGGAGAGAGAGGAGTGGAGAAAAGTGTGAAAATCCGAAAGCAGCTTTATTTTGGAGTTTCGGAGGAATAGTTGCGGCCATGGGACAGTTTTCGAGCATGACTACTGAAGGTTCTGATTAATCCTAAGGGATACATAATTTTATGATGGAGATTTATGTTGGAGGTTGGCGTTGCGCATGCGCGAATGTTACGCAGGCTGACTAGATATGCTGGGGAAAATGGCTGAATCCTGGTAACTCGGATTCTAAATGGAGAGTTGCTGTCACGGATGAGCCAATGGGGCTCGTTGCCGCGTTTTCGGCGTTTAGCATCGTAATTACGGGAAAATCCACCTCACTTTCCGTTTGGTGTTCGTAGAGTAGCCATCAATAATCCGAGCGTCGTCTAAAATTTGGTGGCGAAGCAATTGCCCTGGAGCTGGAACCGTTTTGGGGAGTCCGAGAAGTCCTTTTTGGGAATCTAGAATCGATGGGTTTCGTGGCAAGCGGGATTTGCTGGAGTATTTGGCAGAGTGGAGGGTTTTTGGCAAACGCAGCAGACCGGACTCGTGGGTGAGCGTGATGGTTACTTCTATTCGGTGAAAATTGTTATTTATCACGTGGGCAGGGCTTTGGGTAAAGACTACAAAATTTGATTAGATATCCCGCACATCTAAGTCGCGTAGGACTGTAGTTTTTTTCATTAATTACCTGATGGAGTCCTGGCTACTCTGATCAGAATTATTGTAACAAAATACTTCGTACAGCTCTCTCTCGTTCTCTCGTTTTCTCACGTTGGAATGCAGTTTCCTTTATTTCACTTAGTCGCGTTGTCGTTGCGTTCAAAGGCTGAGATTTGAGTTTGAACGCGTGGATAATTTGTCTCGCGAGGCTGTGATTTTATTTTGGTTTTGAATTTCTCTATCGTGCGATCTATTAATAAAATAACGGTGGAAGAGTTAGAGTTGCGTTTAAATTAATTTGGAAATGGACGCTCTCGCTATCGGTTATTTCGAGCAATAATTTTGAAGTCTCGCGACCTTGATACGTTTCGCTGGCCATGAGATTAACGTTAGTGTTTACTTTTGTGTTCGTTCGCTAGCTTTACTTGTCGCGGAGACATTTTGATTTAAATTGTTCTCGGTTTCGTGCGGATTCACATGAATATTTTGACTCTACTATTTTGTTTTATTTTCCTGACTTTTATTATTGTTCGTCAACTGACTTCTTTTGTTGTATTAATTAATTTTAACGATTGTGAATTATTGTAACTAGTGTTCGTTGAAGTTTCGCTAGAATAATTTATGAGATAAAAAGAGGATTTAGAGTTAATGAAATTAGTTCGGTAACAGTGAATTTGTTTTTTTTTTCATTCCTGATTAAAGTACTGGTCTAAGCTCCTTCAGTGACCCGTACAACATTCTCCGTTTGAGCTAGGGGGACACCGTTCAGAGCTTCAGTACTGGAGATTCTTTGTTTCGTTTCGTTCCAGTGATCGTTCTGGTAATAACGATCTGGCGTCCAATTATGTTCTCGTTTCAGGATTGTTGGAAGTCGAAAGGCTACGTGGTGGACTGAGGGTTCCGAACCTCAGAAAATTACGTCACAATATATACTGACATATATACCACATATATGTCACACATTTGCGAAAATGTACTCTGAAATATTTGTAAAAAATAAGTCATTTATATGTTAAAATATATGTGAAATATAGGTAGAATATATGTAGAATATATGTTACTATATATGTCTCTAATACCCACGGCTTATAATCTACATATATGTGAGATGTGTGTAACATATACTCTGAAAATATGTGAGATAGATGCATCCCGAAGATTCCTACTAGGGATGCACCTTGGGTGAAAAAATCGGGAGAAATCCGATTTGAAATTCATATTAATGAAGAATTGGTGAAACGATCCAATTGTAGACTGTTTCGGAAATGTCTCGCGTTCAATCGTGAAAATACCGAGAATTTTCGGAACTTTCCTTAATCAATTACAGTAGACTCCTGATGAAGTAACATGCACATGATTGTAGGAGAAGCGATTTACCACGTCACGCGAGTCACAAGAGAATAGTCAAATTTCCCGAGAGTCAAATATCGCAAAGATCACAAGGAGATGGTCAAATTTTTCGAGGGTGAAACGTCGCGAAGGTCACAAGAGAATGGTCAAATTTCACGAGACCAAAACGTTATGAGTGTCACAAGGCGGTCAAATTTTCTGAGGGTCAAACGTTACGAGGGTCATAAGGAGGTGGTCAAATTGTCTGAGGGTCAATCGTCACGAAAGTCCGAAGGAGGTAGTCTAATTTCATGAGAGTCAAACCTCAAGAGGATTCCAAAGAGATGATCAAATTTTATGACGGTCAAACGGCACCAGGGTCACAATGGGACGATCAAATTTCACGAGAGTCAAACGTCACAAGGTGCACTACGAAACGGTCAAATTTTCCCAGAATCAAACGTCACGAGGGTTACAAGGAGACGGTCAATTTTACATACATCGCAAATATCACAAGGGAATACGATGCCTAAATATATCAAGATGTTCAAAAGTCACAAGTCACAATTTCAGACACTCAATTGTAAGAAGGATTATGGTATTGTTTATTGAACTCTCCATGTGAGGCCCTTAGAAATTGAAAATATGGCGTTCTCCTTGTGACCCTCGTTTGACCCTCGTCAAATCTGACTATCCTGTTGTGACCCTCGTGACGTTCGACTCTCGTAAAATTTGACTATTCGCTTGTGACCCTGATGATGTTCGACCCTCAAAAACCTTGACGCTCTCCCGGTAACCCTCGTGACATTTGACTCTCGTGAAATTTGCCCATCTTCTCGTGACTCTCGCGATATTCGACCCTTGTAAAATTTCATCATTCATATGACTCTGGTAAAATTTTACTCTCGTGAAATTTGACCGTCTCCTTGTAATCCTCGTAAGGTTTGACTCTCTTGAAATCTGATCGTCCTCTTGTGACCTTCGTGATGTTTGACCCTCGTGAAATTTGACCTTCCTCTTGTGACTTTCATGGCGTTCGACACTCGTGCAATTTGATCATCTTCTTGTGACCCTCATGACGTTTGACCGTCGGAAAATTTGACCATCTCCTTATAACCCTCCTGACTTTTGACTCTCGTGAAATTGAACCATCCACTTTTGATCCCCGTAACGTTTGACCTTCAGAAAATTTGACAATTTCTTTGTGGGGCTTATGTCGTTTGTTGATTAAACTCATGAATTTGTTTGTGAGATACAAATTTTTTTGTCAACTTCAAATCGATACATTTTGTCCCGAACCTTCTATTTGTAATTTCTGTAGCCTCGGAGTGATTTGATTTCGTCGCATTGAATAACTTCTTGCGTTCTGTATACTATAACGTTCTGTATAACTTTTTTCCGTATACAAGTACATTTTTCCCGTTTTATTTATTCAATATCCGAAATTGAATATCATAAGTGTCAAGTGCTAGAACTATGAACTAATTAAAAAGATGTTTCTGCTTTCTGATAATAATCATGGGATTTTAGCACTCTGTCCATACTAAAAAAAAAGTTTTATGAGAAGTGCGTTTTTACCTCTATCACGAGATTCATAGCAAAAAAATTTTCAAGCGCAAAATAGTTTGCACTGAGAATGGAAAAACTTTCGTCAAAAGATTTCATACTTGTTCTGAAGACAATATTTTTGGGACCCCAGTTTGGTTGATATCAGTACCCGATAGTTCGGTTTTCAGGGATTGTTCTCACTGAAACTCATTACCTATTCGCTACCGAGTGCTACTATCCTCCCCCCTCCTTCCTATATCTCAAAACAATCACTGACTATATATTCTATTCAAAATAAAATAAAATGGATGCCCAATTTTATTCGTTGGAGTCTCACCCATATATGAAAGAAATTTTTAATCGGATGAAAGTTCAGAAACTTGCGGAAAAAATTGCAAATTCGGAAAATGAAGTTTCAGAATAAAACACGGGGTAAAACGGGTTGATTCACACATGTTCCATGAATTCACATGAATTCATCATGTATCAGAAGTCGCTGGATGGGTCCTTTCAACGACTTAAAATTTTTAAGTTTCAGCACCGCTCCCCTCCCAGAACCGATCCTTAAATCACCCGCTTTATGACTCTGAAGAATAATTCCTGTCAACTACTGAGTGGGCACTGGTTGGAGATTTATCAACTCCAAATGGATTTGAAATCGATTTGGATACTTCATGTAGACAATGCGGATTTCTACCACTACGAATTGCGATAGCTCCGTGGTAATGCGTTAGGTTGCGACTCCGTAGGTTGTAAGTTCGAGTCCTCCATAGGAAAATTTAATTTCTACGTATAGGCTATTTAGATAGGCCTGCGATAGCAATATGCAGAAAATCATGAATTGGACTTATAAACTTAATATTCAACATTTTACAAGGCTTCACTCATATCTTGCATATATATTGCCTATAATTCAAATATGATTTGAAATATATGTGAAACACATGCTACATACATATGAATTGGAAACTCGCACATATATGTCGATTATATGATCACATATATATTGCATGTATAATCGCATAATTGCAGTATATATAATACATACAATTTTTCATATATGAAATTCGGCCAAAAATGCTGTATTACACATATATGTAAGATATATGTGACATATATGCGTCTATATGTTGAATATATGTGGCATATATCCATGATACATTTATTTATACAGGGTGTCCCAGAAATGTAGGTATTGCCTGGAATGGGGGATTGGGGGTTGAATTCTGGATCGAAAAGTCCAATGAAGTTTTTCGATCCGAAGCTTCATTGAAGATTTATTCAAGAATGAAGCTCGGCTAATCAGGGGGCAGAGTTAGAGCGGCGCGTATCGGTGTGTCAAACGTGCGCTGTGGTGGTGAACGCGGCAGTGGAGGCCGCGGACTCCCCACTCTTCTGTCTTCTGGCAGGGGGGAGACCATGGGTTCTCAATCGCTCCGCCGCTGATCATTTCTTCTCTCCCCTATCAAAGTTTCCCCAATTCCAATTGATATAAAAAGATGATATTACCCTCTATCGACTTTATAAATGATTTTCTATCGATTGAGGACAATATCACATCTTGGTTTGTGGAGCGCGTGGGTGAAAAGGCGGTATAGAGGAATATTGATGAATAAATAGAATAAAAATTCATCAATTTTAACTTGAACTGGCGCGGCCGACTGATAAGAGCGCCAGTCCCACGCTCTCATGGTCCCAGAATCGATTCCCGTTAATTTTTTTCGTTGGGTCCTTGGTTGGAGTACAACATCTGCGTATCAAGTAGACAAAGTACTGGCAGCCAGTACTTTTCTTACTTTCTGCCAATACTGTTGCTACGTTTCACAAATATCAATGATGTTAGTGAGAAGTAATTTTTCAACTTCCCTCGAGTACTTTTAAGACATGATTACAGTACATGCGACTGATTACTTCATTGGGGAAACTGAATATTATTACCAGATTGGATGATTGGTTTTGCGAATTTTTACCCCCGACGTCAAACCAGAAAAGAGGCTTTTGGTAATTTCAAATAGAAATGCTAAGTGAAAAATTTTCCATAGGAAAAAATCAATGGATTGGAATTTCTATGAGAGTGCTCCTGCCAATTATTGACAATTTCTGTATCGTTTTATGACCATTTTGAAAGCTTAGAAAAATGGTTTCCAAATTGATTTGAAATTGTTACTCACAAAAATGAATAATTTCAACTGTTGCATTTTTTAAGGATTCCGGCTTTTGAGAAATATTTTTCAGGTTTCAGTAGGAATTTCAGAAAGAAATTTTTCGTTGTCTTGAATCACAAAGTTGCAATTGTTCTCCTTCGATTCCAACTATTTCCTTTTTCTTTATCAAAGTGAACCTTTTTATGGGAAAAAAAAATCGAAGGTAATGTCAACTCCGTTCTATTCAAAAATAATATTTGAAACAGGAAAAGTATTCGAAATATGAGTCTCTGTCGGTGAAAAGCCGGAATTTCGACTGTTGTACAGAAAAAATCTTTTCTCTCGAGAAATCAATCGTCAATCATCTTCTCAACTGGAAATGATTCCTGTAAACCCCCTTCTTCCCTCAAAGAAGTTTGAATGAAATTGAAACATGCAAAATATTTTAAATATGGGTGTTTGTGGATTGCCAGCTCGAATTCCGAGTTTTTTCCAAATAAAAAAAAATCATCCCACTCGAGGAATCAATTGTTCGGGGATCTCGATTGGAAATGATTCCTAGAGACCCCCTCAACCCATCTAAGAAGTTTGAACGAAATTGAAACCAGCAAAACATTCGAAATATAAGTGTTTGTAGATGGAAATTTTTGGTACAGTTCTCGAAATTTTTCTTTTGAATTTGGGTTCTACTGGAATTTCAAGGAATTTTGTCATTGAGAGTTCAACATTCTACGCAAAAATCAATGGAAACTCTAGAATTCTGCTCAATTATTGCATGACAATGAAATGCAA
>NW_021680618.1:310046-343619 GCF_001412515.2 Diachasma alloeum | reverse complement strand
AATCTGAGTGAGATGAGAAATTCTCCGCTTCCTGTTGCTACAAAATTTGGAATTCCATTGAATTTTCAGTGAAATATAAAATTTCATGATTTTGTTAGCCCGAAAATCCCGCCCCCGTCTCCTCTCCCAGCATCAACGTGAATCCGGCACTCCATCGGTCATCATTCGTTTGTTTCTTTCCTCGCTCGTCATCGTCTCTATCCATGCATCAGTCGAGCACGAGCCGCCGTACAATTTCGGTTCGCACGGGCTCGTTTTCTGCATTAATTTTTTTATCTCTCTACTGGTATCACAAATCTGAAAAATGTTCACTGCTTACAAGTATCGTGACATGCATTTCTATTATGGTCGTAATGATGGAAATGCAAATGAGGCTGCAGCAGATTATGCCCGTAATTTTCCCAATCGCCATCATCCGAATCCACGAGTATTCGTGAATTTACATCGTCGAATGGGAGAAGAAAATTGCCTCGTCCCTCGGGGTCCTGAAGGTCGTCCTCCAGCTGCTGGACGCGTCCTTCTTGAAGAAGACGTGCTGGATACAATTGATGAACATCCAGAGGCAAGTACGAGAGGTATTGCTGAACAGGTGGGATCCAACAAGAGCGAAGTTTATCGGATTCTTAAGGATAATGATTTGCATCCATATCACTATACGCCTGTGCACGATCTACTGCCAGGTGATTATTACATGATATTACATTTCTCCTTCAATACCAGTGACTTCGAATTACATCTTGAACGTTGAAGAATTTTTCTTACCGCAAAAATTATGAATAGGTTGATAATATTACTGCAAATATTGCATATTTTCATCAGATCCAATGCTAAGAGTGCAGATAACACGCTTGAATTCGAGTAAATATCGCCTAGACCTCGTGCTCAAGCGTACTTTGAAAATAATTTTTCGTACAAACTTTCCGGAACTCCTCATTGTTCACTGAAGGTTCCATAATTTCTCTGGTGAATTTCCATAAAAATTGACGAAACATTATTTTCACATTACATCTTCCCGTGTAATATCTGACCGAAAGGTGGGTATTTAAAAGGTAAAAAAAATCACTATTTATTCTCAACGGAAATTCTTCTTTCCCTTTCGATAGAGCACGGTTCAAATTCCTCTTACACTACCAAAAATACCTTAGAATCGTGAATAAGGGAAATTCCGAATTTCAGCGTAATCTTGTCCTTTCTACGTAATTTTGCCTTCTTTCATTAAAGTGATTATTTTCACTGGAACTATCCCAAAATCAACGTGGAGATCGACTCGTCAATTTTGACGAAGGAGAAGTTGGAAAAAAAGGAAAATATTTTCAATCAAGTAAAAGAATCAGATTGTCAGAATTGTTCCTTATACCAGAGAAAAAAAATTTATTCGTTATTTATGAATCTCTACATTTGATGAATGATTGACATACGTGAGGACCAGATTCTTTAAACCAGAATGTCCCCAGATGATTCCCCTTGAAAAACTACTTGGGACGTAATTAAAACATAAAAGGGACTGTTTTGATAGATCGTTCGTATTCTTTAATTTTAATTTGACAATTTCGATTTATTTTTTACTTTGCTCTTCAACTTCTCTGGATCCTGGCAGTGAACTCGAAAATATGGCACCAACAGGACCCTCCGAAAGTCTCGAGACAATATTCCCAGATTTTGAGTTTTGAAATCCTCAATTTGCGACTGTTGAAAATTCTCATTTGAAACTTCGAAATCCTGCAATTTAAGATGCAAAATAAAGTTTTACTTTTTTCTGGGCGTAAAAAACAGCACTCAATAAATTCTAATAATCTTCTCCAGAAGTCCTCCTTTTCTTCTTCATTACGTCCTTAGTCACATCCAAAAATCTGAGGACGTTGTGCTTCCGGAGACTATGGTCCTCACTTTTTGACAGAAATTAAAACGGATCCTAGAAAT
This sequence comes from Diachasma alloeum, assembly GCF_001412515.2. Lineage (NCBI taxonomy): Eukaryota > Metazoa > Arthropoda > Insecta > Hymenoptera > Braconidae > Diachasma > Diachasma alloeum. The sequence continues at coordinate 341,699 of NW_021680618.1, read as the reverse complement.
CAAAACTCTATCTGTGAAAGTAATTCTGAAGATTCCGACTTTTCCTTCGATTTTAACAATCATCACACTACAAGGTGGTGCGGAATCGCTTGAGTTTAGCCTTAATATGTTCTCAAATTTTAGAACCGCAGGTACTTAGAAATTCGAGATCGCTCAAAATTGAATTGTTTTTTCGCTGTGTTTTATTAATGACCTAATCCATCTATTTTTATGTTCTCATTTCTCCACGTAGAGGACCACGAACCACGACGAACGTTCTGTCATTTTTTGATTGAACAAAATGATAGAGACCCGATGTTTTTGTACAATCTTATGTGGACCGATGAATCATGTTTCACCAGAGAAGGGATTTTCAATCAACACAATAGTCACCATTGGGCTGAGGAAAATCCCAGAGTTGTTCGTACTCGGTCCTATCAACATCGGTGGGAACGTTTGAATTTGTGGGGAGCAATTTTGGGGGATGAAATTTTCCTTCGAATAGCTCCAGACCCTCTCAATGTAAGTCCATATTTTCAATTCTTAATATTTTTGGATGTGACCCCCTATTCTTCATTCGGTAGGGAGCAAATTATCTCGAATTCCTCAGACATAATTTACCAGAGATGATTGAGGAAGGGCCTGCAGGAAGATTTGTATGGTTCCAGCAAGATGGGGCTCCTGCACACAGCACAGTGGCAGTTGCAAACTTCCTGGATGAATGTTTCCCTGACCAGTGGATCGGTAGACGTGGTCCCGTGCATTGGCCGCCCCGGTAAAACCCACATCCATTGCTCCCTAAAATAACAATACTTTTTCCATTCCCTTCATCTACCTGGCCTTTCCATCACTCCCATAGCTCTCCTGACTTGACTCCCATGGATTTCTTCCTTTGGGGTGAATTGAAGAGCAAAGTTTACTCTCAACAACCTCAAACTCCCGAGGTATTGATGGCCCGCCTGCATGCCGCAGTGGCTTCGATCACGCCTGCACAGCTCGATCAGGTGCGACGAAACACGATACGGAGAGCTAGGCTGTGTCTGGAGGAGAATGGAGGCATTTTTGAGAATAGACTGTAGAAGTATCAATTCCAGGGAGAAGACCCTTCTGAGGGTAACCATTAGAAATGGCTCTTTTCAGAGCCGGAAGACCAATCGGTGCTTTTCAGGGCCATTACACATATAGTAACTTTGGAAAACTCATATTCATAAGATAACGCTTGACAGCAAGAAGCTGCTCACTCAGGGAATCATGTAAAACAAGAACTAAATCACTAGATTTAGATTGTTTCCAATTGACCACTGAGGTTCAAAATCTGTTCTCCCGCAATTTTCATAATTAAGGAGTGAAATTTTGTGATCATATCAAAAAACTATTTTTAAAAAAATACGTTGGGGAATTTTGTTAAGTTGATTTTTCGATTAAAAAAAGTTCGAATCTCTAATTTTGAATGGTCGGAGAAAACTTCGACCTACAAAATCCGATTCCTGAGAAAAAATCACGCACAGAAAAGTAATTCAACACAAAACACAAAAGTTTTTTTTCCGGGGTGAACCTCCCTTAATTGAACCACACTATCGTTTGACCCTTGTGAACTTGTTGCCCCCTCCTGTAGTCTGATCCTTTCAATATTGTTGCTCTTCTATTCCGCTAAATTGTTGTGATCGTTTTGCTCCGCTATTTAGTTTGAAATTTGTAATTATTTTATTGCACTCTCCCATTAGATTCTTCTTACATTTTTGCTCTACTTCTCCTCCATTTGACCCTTGTGACCATCGGACTTACTCTTAGCCTCTATTTGTACGACCTCAATTAAGGAATAACCAAAAATTTCACTCAATTCGATATCCCGAGAAACGAAAAAAAAACAGAAAAATAAGGGGGGTCCCTTTTACCCGCACTGGACTGATGATTTCCATTTCGACGACGCGCCGGGGGGATCTGGGTGATGATTTTTGGGATCAAGTGTACTCCTTTCAAAAGACAAAAATTCTTGTAGCACATTTTTTTCCATAGGGGGTCCGTTTTACCCCCCCTTCCCCTACAAGAATCATACCACGCAAGAGTCGTACCTCAAAATGGTCAAACGAGCACCCAAAAGAAAAATTACTTCTGATGAATAGAAAAAATACTTGTACCCAGTACTGAGGGATTACTGGAACAAGGGCACATTCTGTACTTCTTCGAAGTCGTAAAATAAGTGGATGCAAGTGACATGCATCAAGTACCTGGGTACCGGTGAGAAGTACCAGGGTACGGGTCACTACACTGAGAGAAATCTCGACATATTATCACAAAAATAATTTCTTCTGCCAAATATCTCATTTCTTAAGGATGAAGATGCTTTGGATAAGAATTACGCATATCAAGTCAGACAATGTAAAAACTCTGGGGAGTGTTTATGACTTGGACATGAACATTTCACGATAAAGTGAGAATTTCTTGACTCACGAAATCTTTTTTTTTTTGATCAGCAGATAAGAAAATTTTCTAAAAATACTAAAAGCTCCGATTGACTGAATCATGGATCAGAGTCTATCATATTGAATGAAATCAAAATTTAGGCTGAAGAAAACGTCCAGATATTCCCAAAATATAATCGTCGCTCGCTCTCACTCGCAATGAGTTTGGACGAAAGTAATAACTTTTTTGCCTTCTGTCGAACTTCCCCTTCTTTCTAGACAATTTTTCTAGAAATATTGTTTGACTTCGAGACAGAAGAGCATTTCTTCATTCAATATTATATTTCCTAGCCCGAAGAGCACCGATTTCTTGTCAGAAACCTACTATGAATTTTTAGAATATGTATGCGATGTTCTTCACTCAAGAAATTATTTTTGTGATATTAAGCCGATTTTTCGCTCAGTGTAGTATTTTTGTTACCTGGGACAAGTAGTCAAGCTACTTTAACTGAGTCCCTGACCAGGGTCATATGGAGGTCCTATAAGGGTCACATAGAGATTATAAGAAGGTCATATGAGGGCCCCATGGCTCGATATGGAGGTCATATGTAAATGGTATGGGAGGTAATCTGAGATTCATATGGGAGTCATGTGAGGTTCATATGGGGGTTATATGAGATACCTCGAGGAGTTAACTGGGAATTCTGTAGGGGTCATATGGAGGTTATACAGGTCATGGGGATCATGTAGTGATGCTACGAGACGAGACGAGTCGAGAGGCATCGGTTACTTGTCTCGTCTGGCCACACGGCCCCAGTACTCACGTCTTGTCTCGCCGGTCGAGAAGAAATCCTACTCTCGTCTCGATTTCTGGCGTCGAGAAAAGACGAGAGAGCGAGACTCTCGTTCTTTCGCCTTCTCGTGCCTCAAATTTTTTTTTCGGCCGTTTTCTGGCACTCTGGGATTGTATTTTTTTTTCATGTAACAATTGTAACAAAAAAAGATATTATTTGCCATATTTCGAATATGTTGGAACTTTTCAGAGCCTTTGAGGGAGCTTATTCGGGACATTTTCGAGTCGGGAAATTCATGTGGTCATCGATTTCTCAAGTGGGATTTTTTTTTCTTTGAGAAAAACTGGAACTTTGGGCTTCGTACGCACAAACACTAATATTTCAAATATTTTGTGTTTCAAATGTTTTGAATCTTTCTTGAGGAGTCAAGGATGTGCATAAGAACCATTTGCATTAAAAAATTCATCTGAATTGAAAATATTTCTCTTTTGTTGAAAAAAAATCGCGCACTTTGGGCTTCTTACCTACAAGGAGTGATATTCCAAATGATTTGCTCGTTTCAAATTTTATTTTCCAATAGAACGGAGTGCACATGCACTTATATTTTTTTTATTTTTCTCATGAAAAGGGTCATTTTGACGAAGAAAAGGGAAATATTAGCAATCGAAGTAGAACAAGCAGAGAGAGCGTGAAATTTCCAACTTTTTTTGTGACTTCGGCACATTTCTGTTGTGAAGTAATTGGAACTATTTTCATTGGAGAGAACAAAAAATTTGATCTGAATTTCTTACTGAAAACTCAAAAATGTTGTTCTACCATTTTCAAATTCCGAAATATTTTAAAAATTCAACAATTCAAATTATTCACTTTTTATGAATAATAATTTCAAATGAAATTTGAAACAATTTTCCTGAACCTTGAAAATAGCCATAAAAAGATATAGGAAATTTCAACGCAATCCAAATTGTTATGGTAAAAAAAAATACTCATAATTGGCAAAACCACTGTCATAAAAATTACAATCCATCGATTTTTCCCTACGAAATATTTTTTACTTGGCATTCCTATTTAGAATTACCAAAAGCATATGCCCCCTCTCTGGTTTGACGTCGGGGGTCGAAACAGGAAAAGTACTCCCAGTACTTTTTCTACTTGATTTGCAGATGTTGTACTCCACCACAGGACCCAAAAGTTACGTGGGACATGTATTTTTCAAACTGTTTATTATGAACTTCCCCGAGTACCATGCAGTACTGATGAGAAATTTTTTTTTGTGTGCACAAGAGTGAAATTATAGGTAAAAAAATCTTCAGGGTCAAACGATTACGAGGGTTAACGGGGAGAGGAAAATCACCAATAACGAACGATCAGAAATCTAGCAAAATGATAAGGAGGCTTTTTTATGTGATACTTGCAATCGTATTAATTGTCCCAAAAGGCATGACTTTCCGGCCCGGCGGGCGCAAAATTACATTTCCCTCCCGCTTCGCGGAAGGGAACTCTGACTTTGCGCCTACGCCGGGACGGAAAATCGCGTTCTAACCACGGGAAGTAAAATAAAGAACCCTCAGCCGTGTGCTTACCAACCTCGCCTTCGGCTCGGCTGGTAATTGCACCAGCGGCTGAGGATCCTTTATTTTCCCTCCCTAGTTTAGAAATATACTATTCCGTATCATTTATTCAAATAACTTTCTTATGAAATCGGAAAAAATTCTGAAACTAGCACGTGCTGTGAGATAAAATTTAATTTATCACCCACTTTTTCAAAAGTTCATATTTTTTTGGCAGCCATAAAAATTCACCTGATTCAGAGAGAGTTAACCTTAGAGATTATAGCTGGAGGGGTTACAAAAACATTCAAATGTGATTATTTTATTTCTTGAGACCGAGATCTAAAAAAATTCGAAAAAATTCCCAATGATGCAAAATGCTCAGATCTTCTCCTATGAATTTTTAAATTTTCTTTTTCATATGAAACACCTTAAATGCTAACTTTTATGTTCTTTCCCATGGTACTCTTTCTGAAACTGATTTTTCCGTGTACTCAATGAGAGAAAATTACTGAGAATTATAACTTTTTTCCGAAATTCATGGGGAAAATCGCCTTGAAATATGTGAAGATTCCACTTATTTTCAAAATGCGACAGAGTTCTGAAATCCAAAGCTTTTTTACCGGAAACGAGAATTTTGTTTTCGCTGTACACTAAGAAGAAGAATAGTTTATGAAGAAACTTATGAACTATTCACTCCATACTAACAATAACATACGGTTTTGACGAAAAAAAAATGGAACGGGAATCGAATCTGGGACCATGAGAGCGTGAGACTGGCGCTCTTATCAGTTGGCCGCGCCAGTTCAAGTGAAAATTGATGAATTTTTATTCCATTCATTCATCAATATTCCTCTTTATCGCCTTTTCACCTACGCTCTCCACAAACCAAGATGTGATATTGCCCTCAATCGATAGAAAATCATTTATAAAGTCGATAGAGGGTAATATCATCTTTTTATATCAATTGGAATTGGGGAAACTTTGATAGGGGGGAGAAGAAATGATCAGCGGCGGAGCGATTGAGAACCCATGGTCTCCCCCCTGCCAGAAGACAGAAGAGTGGGGAGTCCACGGCCTCCACTGCCGCGCTCACCACCACATCGCACGGCTGACACACCGATACGCGCCGCTCTAACCCTGCCCCCTGATTGGCCGAGCTTCATTCTTGAATAAATCTTCAATGAAGCTTCGGATCGAAAAACTTCATTGGACTTTTCGATCCAGAATTCAACCCCCAATCCCCCATTCCACGGAGTACCTACATTTCTGGGACACCCTGTATATGTTCCGCATATATAATTTTCCGTGCGGAATATGTATACACATGGAGTTACAAACCTCATAAAAACATAAGAACTTCATGTAACATGACATTCCAAGTAATTATGATATAAAAAATCCCATGCCCAACAAAAATACGGTAATTAACGTAATTGACGATTTTTTATTAAATCTTCCATCTCAAGAATTACTGAATCAATTAAGCTCAAATTCTTTCGAGTTGTGTAGCTAAATAATATTGATCACTACGCAAAATTTTAGATCATCAAATAAAGTTCAAATCACATTATAGCACACATCAGCAAGCTGACCACACAATAATAGAACAAGCTGGGGGCCGAGCCTTTCAGTCGAAACGCATGTGACAGTTTTTTCAAGCGTTATGTCTTTTTCATTTTTTACTTATACAAATTCCATTGGCATTAAGCTTCCGGATGGATCCGTAGGAATTTCATTTTTGAATTGAATAGTAACAATTTTTATTGAAAACGTTTCCTCGAAATGTTTGACCTTCTAAAATTGAGAATTATATTTCGGTTTTATCCAGTGGCATAAGCATATTTACCCGATACCATTTTTAAGGAATGTTTCCATATAAAAATCAATGATAGAACAACGATATATCATTTTATGCGAAAAACGTTTCTTAAATCAATTACTCTATTTTAAAAAGTAGTGAATCGGTCAATCTGAAACTTTAGACAGGAGTGCAATTCGATGATACTAACTACTCCTCAATATTTTGGAACTTGGGGGGGGGGGCGCGCTGATGTAGTTGAATACGGGGAAGCTGTATTTGGAGCAGCTGGATACGAAGTGAGTGGATTTAAGCAGATCTTAATGGTTGATGTAGCTCAAAATAGTAGTGATTAATTCACGTTTTTCCGGGGTTCATTGTGAAACATAAATTCTAGTTGCATTTCCTGTTCCCTGTTTCTTTCACCCTGTTAAAAATTCGCATGGAGCAATAGGGGTTATCTTGGACCTACAAAAATGAGTCAATCATCGTCGTGTGTTGTTCATCCCACAAGTAATTCGAAACCTGTAAGTGGTCCCACCTGTGAGAGGAATCGATAAGTTTGCAATCCCGCCATTTTTATTTTCGACCAACGTAACTCGGTGAGCGCCAAAGTATCAGCTGTCACATAAAATAAAAACAAACTCACGCCGAGAAAGAAGCCTCTGACTCCAAAGAGCTCAGTGCCGAATATATCTGTTTCTGTGGACTCCGTTGAAGAAAAACAAATTAAGGTGAAAAGATCTTTTAAGGAGGTTGAAGACTCTGAGCCGACTCTAGCCGACGCTAGTTCTCCAGCTTTAACCCCCAAATTACGGAGACTCATTTCTCCCCCAAGTTCTTTCCTCCGGATTTGTCTGACTCGACGGGGTGTTCCCTGGATCTTGTTGGGGACATGGCAGGGGGTGAGGAGGAGACTCGCCTTGAGAAGGTTCTTTTGGATCGTATGAATAAAATGGACAGTGATAACCAAGTGCAATTCATGTGTCTGCAACAACCTATGAACATAAAGTGTAGTAAAATTAGCCCGAGGCTCTCCTCTGTCGAAACGCAGCACAATAAGAATGTAAGTGACTTCCAGCAGCTTGGCCAGAGAGTTCTGGCACTGACGTCAGCTCGTGCTGCCCCTATTTCAGGAGATCCCGCTCTCTGAAGCTATTTGGTTAACTGGGTGTCAAATATATCAGATGCTCTTGAGGCCATGGAAAACGTGGAAAAGTTAAATATAATGGTCAGAGGTCTTGTAGTTGATGCAAACAATTTGAAGGTCGGTATTGAAAAATATTTTACTCGAGTCCTTTGGAGTAGCCGATGTGGTTGAAAAGGTCACTGCCTTGGGTCCAGATGGGAAGAAGTTCTATGTAGTTAAACTAATGAGTTGGGACTCTACGTAAGACATTATGGCTAGGAAGAGTAAAATTTTTAAACACCCGATTTTTATAGAGAACGACTAGACAAAAATGCAGAGGGAAATTCGTTGGAGAGTCAGGCAGAGGGCCAAGACAGAGAGGGAGCTTGGGAAGAATGTCAAGGAAGGCTCCGACAGACTTGAGATAAATGGGTCCTATTTGATTTCGAATCAATCCTCTCCTAGCTTCATCCCTGTGGAGAACCTGCCTATCAGGAGAGGTCGGAAACAGGATACCCTTCCTGTTTCAATGGAACATAGTGGGCTTGCACAGACCTTGGGCACCGCCACTCAGTCAAAAAACTAGCCATACCCTCATCCCCCTCTTCCACTCCCTTCTTCGTATTTTGGAACTGTTATGGTGTTGTGAACTTGTTCGATGCCTCCCCCCTTCTTCGACAACGCAACTGTCATAGGAGTCACTGAAACCTGGCTGGATAAGGTGCCCTTGAGGGTCCCTGTTGGGATGGAAAGCCGTTTTACTTGCATTTGGAGGGAGAGATCCAGAGTTTCTGCTCATGGTCGGCCTAGTTGTGGCCTGGTCTTACTGGTCGACAAACAGTACGTCCTCACAGTCATTGAGTCAAGTAAATGGTGGATTTCCGTTAAAGTTATTCTCTTCGGGAAAAGTTATATTGTTGGAGTGGTTTATATTTCTCCTTATGATAACTTAGAGAATACCAGATAGCTGTGGAATTATTGAACGAGGTTCTGTCGAACATTGCTGAGAAATACAGTGACCTTCCTATTATTCTCGAAGGTGACTTCAATGGGAGAATCGGCGGGGCCAACAGTGACATACTGGAGGAGCTTCTAGAGGGTTTTCATCTGTATTCGGCTAGGAAATTTATGAACCAGGTGGAGAAGAAAGAGGATAGACTTCTCAACGATGCTATGAGTGAGAATGAACTATTTTTGTTGAATGGACGAATTCCAGGGGATTACCCAGCCCAATTTATATGTGTCAGTTATAGGGGTTGTAGTACGGTGGATCTGCTGTGGGTAAGTCACCACATTTTTCAACTGTGGAATAGAATGGTCGTAGTAGACATCGTATTTAGCCCGGATCACTTCCCTGTATATATTGAATTTAGTTTCCCAAATGCCCTAGTTCCTGAATCTAACCCTAGGGCCTGTCCTCAGCCAAAGCAGCTCAGATGGAGACCGGAACTGGAGGTTGAATTTTCTCGTGATCTGGAACGCTTATTCAACAGTGGATCCCCTGCGACTGGGGATGTTGATGATATATTGGTTAGGTACAGATTTTTAATCGATAGTATTAGAGAGTCAGCAGTCTCTGTGGGAATGTTGGTGAGTGTTAGTAAACCAATTACTCAGTCAAATTTTTCTGATACCAAAAGGAAGAAGTGGGTGGATAGGTAGGTAAACGTCCTCAAATCAGGGATCAATCGAGCTTGGAGGGTGGTCAAAAAAATCAGGAAAAATGCCTTGACAGAGGGTTCTGTGATTAAGGTTAGAAAAGAATTGTTAGTGGCATTATCTCTTTTGAATGAACAAAGGAAAGTGTATAAAAAAGTGGCCTTTAGAGCGAGTGACAAAATTCGTAAATTCGAGGTCATTAAGTTTTCTTATGATGGACGATTATTGGAGGTTGTTAATAAATTTGCCTTCCTAGGAGTAGTTTTTGACAGTGGGTTGAAAGGAGACAAAGCAGTGGCTCATGCTGTGCAAAAAGCCACAATGGCAATTGGAGCTACCAAGTCTATCCTGGCTAAAGCCAAATCAAATGATTGGCAGAGCAAAATTAAATTGTTTAACAGCATTATTGCACCAACACTGTTTTATGTGGTCTCTTGCTGGCGTCCTGGGCATTTTCATGATATGGAGAAGACCCTAGCAAACTTTGCTAAGCATCGTTATCTGTTATCTGTTATCTGTTATTTAGGGGATATGAAGGAATAAATGATCGATTGGACCCCTCATTTGATTGAGTCACAAGTCTGATGTTTGGAGCACTCAGAATTTTTTCATACAAACCACTGTAACATTCATATGAACGACGATTGTCCGTTCTTGTAGACAACCTATCTTCTTATTTTAAATGTGGTGGTGATTGAAAAAAATGTAAATGCTTCTATATCCAGATCAAACGGGTAATTGCGGAGCTGGACCACATAACATTGAAACAACGAAATACTTCGTCACTTTAGAAATATGGATTCTCAACATGCAGTGCAATTTAATGCAGTTCGAGATCAAAATCTGGTGTGTTGATTCAACGGAATGGAATTATTAGATGGTGTCGTATTCATTCAAAACGTTGCGCGCTCAACGCGTGATATCATTTTGACCAATCCGAACATTCAGTGCCATCACAAGTCACTATTGCGCATGACCCAACCGGGCATGCAACTGGCCGAGGTACCGGTGGCGACACGTGTGGAATCAAGTGAATTATTAGTTCCGAATCAACTGTTGACATCTAAAGCCGTTTTGGAGGAGCAAATTTTATTCATGTTCGATAATGGAGGAGTGTTTGGTGAAAGGAGCCTTTACTGAATTCAGCGATGAGTTTAAAAGTAAGTAATAAAAATTAATTACACCTCAACCAATCTTCACGTACTTAAGTTGCAAATAACTTGAACTAAAGAGAAATAAACGAAATTCATTTTGCTGCCATTCAAGAATCTATCGTTACGAACCATCTCGTTCAGAAAAGAGAGAAAAATTCTGGAAAATTTAAATCATCAAGAGTACTGGGATAAAAACATTATAATTATTTGACAACAATGATATCCTGATCACAGTTCCGTCCGTGGGTGCAATGGTTTTATAATTTGTCTCTCGATTTTCGTTCTGAGTGACTCTTTAGGATGGGCTTTGTGCAGTCCCTCAACGATTGCTATTCCATGTAAACATAGCGCATTGATGTTTACATTCGTCCCCCGAGACAAAAAAAACCACCGGAAGAATCGGGAGACCGCGAAAGTATACAATCCACGTGTTTAAGAACGACGATCGATTTTGTTCACATTCCTTCGGTTAGTTACAAAAGCCGTACTGTGGCTCCTGTAAGGATATTAAATATTTTTATAATCGTCAAGATTATCGCATTTTTTAGACTACTTCGTTGTGTTTTGAAGAATTATCAATGTTTTCCGAATAGTCTTAGAGATTTCACGGAAAGTAATTTTTTCATATTTTCAATGCCGGGAAGCTCACTTTGTCGTTTGTTTTCTTTCCCCATGAATTATTGTTCGGTTTATTATAAATTTCCGAAGAGGGAGGTAGAGTAAGGTCGATCGAACGCAATATTCCGTTGATACAACGAAACACTCTTTCTCTTCAGTCGCGCAATTTTCGAAAATGCAATGGTGTCATTTACTTTGTTCATTCTCCTTCTTTAGCATTCTATCGATTCTCGGAAAAATGAATCTAGCTCTTTTGCCTGAAATTCCGCGTACTACAGAATATCAATTTGTCTTTCAAAATATAATTCTCCACGCACCAAAAATTTTGTAGAAAAACCTAGCGAATTCAATCGGAAATTCTATAGGATTCTTATTGAAGTTCTTTCGAAAATTCTATTACTTTTTGATTCACTTTATTGGAGAATTTCATAGTTTTAATGCGCATTTTTGGTACATAAAATATCCAATAGAAACTATTTCATAAAACAGATTAATAGGCTTTCATTTTTTTACTGCAATTTTTTATATTGAGACATTTTCTACAGATATTCCTCGACAAGAATGTTCCAATTGTTTTTCATCCCATTTTTTTCCTCTTTCCTTTGAAAAGAAAAACTAAAAAACAATTAGAAAATTTGAGCCGAGAAATTTTCGTAGGAAATATTTCAATAGAATAAGTTATATGATGGTGAACACTGATTTTATTGGTTTGTTCTACAAAACATTTTCCATTAAATATTTATATCGCAAGAAAACACGAAGATGAAAACTTTCCAATAGCATCGGCCAACAACTCACAGAAAATTCAACAAGAATACGATAGAATTTTCTTTGGAATTCACTAGATTTTTAAATGAAATTTCATCGTACGTGTCTCATTGTTTCTTCTCCCGTTCGCATCTTCAAGGACACAGCATCAATGAAGAAAATCTCCCGGATTTGACTATTGAGAAGCTGTCCAAAGCCATCCCGGATGCACAGAAGAGAATGCTCTTCTTTCAATTCTGGACAGAGCATTTTCAGCACGAGATGAAAGGCTACGAGGAGGAAGAGAGTGATGAAGAGGGGACGAGAGAAACTCAGCATGAAGGAGGAAAGAGACTTCGAGAGTTGCAGAATGACACATATTCAACACCTGTGAAGCGCGCTCGAGGTATAATGAAGCCATCAATAAGCGAACAGGTTGATGAGGAAGTGGAGAATGATGCAGCATCTGCAAACATAGTTCGAGGCATAAATCAGCCATCAACAACCCGACAGGGTGACAATGATGTGGATAATAACGATGGCCTACACGTTCATCGAATTCAGCGACAAAATGCATTCATCGGTGAGTGGCCACTCGATAGTGCATTTCAAAGAATGTACAATTTCAAGGAGAAGATGCAGGCTCGAAGAATCAGACACAGACACGAAGAATCACCGTGGACTTGGCAGTGAGGGGTGCTATGGAAGTTCAATCTCGGTAACGTTTCATTCCTCTGATAACTCTCTGAATGAATCTGATTCATATCCCATGAGATGAAGAAAATGAATTTCTTTGTTTTTCACCACGATTTCATCCCTAAAAACATAAGGTTCCCGACAGTTCAAACAATTTCAACCATTCATTCATTAAAAATGGATGTTCAAAAAATCATAATTCTGCGCAAAACGTAATTTGAATGATGCTGAATATTCATGATTATTTTCAAATTTTTTTCACGTAATTTAATTGACAAAATTGAAAATTGAAAATGGCTGAATCTATAGTGTGGTCTGTACCAAACTGTAAAAGATAGCATTCACAGTTTGGTAAAGACCACATAACAAAGAGTTTGGGAAAGACTACATAACACACTATAGATTCAACTACTTTCAATCATCAAATTTGTCAATCAAATTACGTGAAAAAAATTGTAAAAAAATCATGAAAATTTAGTGTCATTCCAATTTCATTTTGCACGGAATTATCATTTTTTAAAACATTTCCTCTTTATAAATAAATAAATAAAATTGTTGATACTTTCGGAAATCTAATTGTTTAAGTCATGAAATCAATTTCTTATGGAATTCTGAATATGAATAAATTTTGTACGATTCTAGAAAAATGATTTTCGTTGTGAAAAATTGATTGTTTATGAATGATTGAAGAAAAATGCTCATAATCTTCAAAAATTGAAATATTTTTTAACTTGAAATTTTTTTTCAATAATTTTATCAATCTCCCTCCAAAAGTGGACTTTCAATTTTTTTTTTCAATTTTCAAAATATTTCCTAATAGTTCAATATCAAAAATCAAATTCAAACCTTTAAAGCTTAAATTCCAAAATCATTGTAAAATGTCTGGAAACTTCGGGTCAAACGAAGCTCAAGTGAGAGCTCTGATGTTCAACTATAAAAGTAGAAAAGCATTTCACTGGAAATGAATAGCCAAAGTACTTGGATATCCTTAAAGCCCTCATGAACCAAAAATTGTTGATGAGAGAATTTTCATTTTGGGGGGTTCGCCCACACTTCACGCGCGTTATTAAACAAAATCAAATATTTCATTATGTATTAATTAATCTATACCATTGAAATATGATCATTGATAAGTGTACATTATCCTTTGATTGATTGATCCATTAGGCTTGAGGGAATCAATTTTTGATCATTAATAAAACAGTCCTCCTCAATCGATGCACTAGTAGATTTTCTATTTTGGCTTGTGACGTATTGAGATCGATCAATACGTCGATTTAGTTAGCAATAATATAATATAATATTATAATGCTGGATGGTGGGAACGAGAACTATGATTTCTCTTTCCTGTCATCCAGACACTGGTCAGCGGACACATTGTCATTTGGACACCGTGGTGAGCAGTCCCACGGTTTTTCATGAGTCCAGTTCAGAATGATGAACTGTTTGACTGTTTGAGTCTCTGTCAGTGTAGACAGGAGACAGTGTTAGTGAAGAAAACCGTGAGACTGCTTAGCTCAGCAAACTGAGGCTTTGCCAAGTTTTGAGGACTCTAGAAGTACCAGAGCACGATCAGGAGCAGAGTCGAGCAGACCTCTAGCTCAGGCCTTCAGCCAAAATCGAGTCGAAGTCCCTAGTCGAGTCTCTTAATAACGCGTATACCAACCCATAATTAAAACAGTCGTTTATTTTAACCCATCTTTTAATATACCATACTTTTACCGATAAATACGCGAGTGTTTATTCATAATATCACCAAGTAATATCCCTTCATACCCTTCCTAACATCCCTACGAATGAGCGAATCCCCCATGAGCTCACCGTCGAAGTTAGCTGAGGATTAAGTGACCATACAAAAGGATTACAGTGCAGGAATACGTGAAAAGGTGTAGTGTAAAGGAGATTCCACGTACTGAAAGTAATAGCTGGACGGAAAGGACCTACCATTCACATGAGTTTTACCTTCGGGTAAAACTTATAACGTCACAGGCTTATTCCCTTGTAGGCACGTTCCTTGAATAAAATTCCAACTGACTGATGGATTGAAACTTGAAAAATTCAATACTCAATAATTCATAGAACATTTCCAATAATTACACCCGAAAATTTATCTATTCAAGGCCTTCACATTCTTGAAATTTTTTTAATCGAAGAATTTGATATGCCAGGAACGCAAGAAATATAATGGAGTTGTTCCAATTTTTTTTATTGCAGGAAATGTTGAAATATGAATATTGAATTCACACTGAACATTGAACGCATTCATTATCACGTGATAGTAAAAATATTTTTGATGACTTCTAAATTATTATTTTTCCATCACTATGGTAATTAAAAAATTCGACTCAAATATTTATTTTGTTTTATTCTTAACGTAATTCGTTGCAAGTTCGAGCACTTGCAACTGGTCATCATCCGAGGGCTTTCAGCCAGTTTCAATTTTTTTCATCTAAAGTTCATATTCAGCGATATAAAAATTTATCTCAATATAAAATACTTGTGAGGCATTCTTTTAATCAACTATTTGAGTTAATTATTCGATATTTTTCTTTATCAAGTTCAGATGAATTTATTTTGAATTCGACTGAAGGTGAATGACGATTATTTTCTTATTTTCAGACTAAATTATGATCAATTGAAAACTGTCAGCAAAGAACTCGTGAAAGTGTTCCCAGGAGAACGTCTCAAAACCCATTGGCAATCTCCAATTAAAAAATCCAAATCCAAGAAACACAAGTCAGAGAGACCAAAGGGTAAAATTCCCAATAGATATGCTAATATTGTCAAGAATTTGAAACACCTTAGAGCCATTGGGGCTTTGGCTGACTCTGAAGAAGAAAGTGAAACTGAAAGTACGTATCTGATTTATATCAGACAATCACTGATCATACACTGTTAGAAATTTCTTGAAAACTAAGCAATAACTGCATTTGATATTTCAAAGTTGTGAACTTGAATTCAATTTAAGATCAAATTCGTCATGAAATTTCTCATTAAGCTTGGAAATTCAACATAATTGGGTTTCCATGTTTATTTCACATTGATATTTCAATGACATCTGGGATTCTCAACCTCATTGCGAAAATTGAAAATCACATTCGATAGAATTTTCAATTAAGGCCCGGTTGGACGGATTTTTGCCCGACATGTCCCTAGAAAATTCTCCAGAAAATTGTCGAAAAAAAGCATTTTAGATGCAATGTTATTATGACTGTATCGGTTGACTAAAAAATCTGATTGTTGTTTTAAAAATCAGACAATTTATTCCGCCTGGCCGCTAATTGGTTCTGGAGGGGGGAAAATGAGTTCATATATTTTTAATATTACTTGAAAAATAACCCAAAAAACACCACCATCCCCCCCTAGCCAAGTCAGACTAGCGTGACACCCTGTCAATATGGCGAGGGTAATTATCAAAAATCAAAACACAAATTCCAATTTTCACAGACACTGCGCACTCCCGGGACCTAATTAGCAGCCCGTGAACTATTTTTTACTATTTTCCGCGAGTTGTTCCGAAGCAATTAGATGCCGCTAATTCCCATAAAAGACTTATAAGTAATTGAGGCGATCAGCTGTCGCCATACTGTTTCTCTCAGTTACACTGGAATTTGTCAGATGACGCCACCGAAACCCCCAAATCTCTGCGTACGGAAATGAGAATTGTCGAGTGGATAGCTGAGGAGTGTAATACAATGAGGGCCCACGGGTACCAAGCATTCGTGCATCTCACTCCCACTCGTGGAAATGGAGCAACACTCCGTATTCCACCATCCTACAACCACCACCACAATAATAATAATAATAATAATAATAATAATAATAATAATAATAATAATAATAATAATAATAATTGTAAAAAAAAATAACACAACAAATAAAAACCACCGTATTTGCGCTAAATTTCGGAACAAGTTCCAATATAGAAAATTTGAGAAAATTCGCCGATTCTCTAATCAAAAATCCGATTTTCAAAAACAAAAAAATCTAACTCTCAATTCGCAAAAAAAGTTGAGAGTTGAATTTTTGATTCTCATTTATCTCTCAATTTACTCACAACTTTTTTTTTTAGTTGAAAATAGGATTATTGATTCTAAAAATCTCGCAATCTAATCTCAAGCTTTTCTGAGAGTTGAGAACTGGATTTTTTTTTTTGACAATGGGATTTTTGAGTCTGAATTATCTCTCAATTTACTCACAACTTTTTTTTTTAGTTGAAAATAGGATTATTGATTCTAAAAATCTCGCAATCTAATCTCAAGCTTTTCTGAGAGTTGAGAACTGGATTTTTTTTTTTGACAATGGGATTTTTGAGTCTGAATTATCTCTCAATTTACTCACAACTTTTTTTTTTAGTTGAAAATAGGATTATTGATTCTAAAAATCTCGCAATCTAATCTCAAGCTTTTCTGAGAGTTGAGAACTGGATTTTTTTTTTTGACAATGGGATTTTTGAGTCTGAATTATCTCTCAATTTATTTTCAGATTTGCATTTTGAAAAGTGAATTTCTGATTTTCAATTGTCTTTCAATTTACGCTCAACTTTTCCACAGAGTTGAGAATTGGGTTTTTTAAAATAAGATTCAGATAGAGCTGCGAATGCATGACCTATAATATGACGGTTATGTGACCATCATTGACGGTCATATGACGAGACGTTTTCCACAATTGTCACAATTTCCCCACTCTTCTATGACCGTCACAATTGGCCAAGAAAAAATAACAGTCATTTTTTATCTATACAGATGCGAGCTCATTTTTTTTCATTATCAATTCATCTTTGAATTCATTTTGCATTAGCCTAATGTGCATTTTGAAATCAAAATTACGGTCATTTTCCATCTATCTAGAGATGAAGCTATTTTATTTATGACAGTCACAAATTAGAAATGAGTTTGACCGTCATTATGTATTCATATAGATGGTTTCACAACAATTTGCTTAGAAATTATTTGTGGCGATCATTTGTAATTACAACATTTGTGCGTCACATGACCGTTATTTT
This sequence comes from Diachasma alloeum, assembly GCF_001412515.2. Classification (NCBI taxonomy): domain Eukaryota; kingdom Metazoa; phylum Arthropoda; class Insecta; order Hymenoptera; family Braconidae; genus Diachasma; species Diachasma alloeum. The sequence goes on along the minus strand of NW_021680618.1, from coordinate 324,165 downwards.
TTGGTCACATGACGCGATCTCAAAAGTGACTGTCATTTTGCATCTCCAATTTAGCATCATTGAGAAGCAACAATGCTATTTTCAAAAGCAAAAAAATCATATTTTCATTTCTGAAAAAAGTTGAAAGTAGATTGAGAGATAATTGAATATCAAAAATTCATTTTTCAAATACAAACCGGAGAATTTTTTCAGAGTTTTTAGAAAACTGGATAATTTCCTCCAATTTTTTATAAAAATGCAGAATTTTCGCAAAATCTTTCATAAACTGGAGAATTTTCTCGAAAAATGGAGAATTTTTTCGAAAAATGAAGAATTTTGTCGAATTCTCTAGAAAACCGGAGGATTCCTCCGAATTTATTAGGAAATCGATGAATTTCATCGAATTTTCTAGATAATCGTAATTCTTCCGAACTTATTAGAAAATCGGCGAACCTCGTGCAATTTAATAGAAAATCGGAGAATAAGCTTGAATTTTCGTGAATTTTTTAGAAAATCGGAGAATTTCCTAGAACGTTCCCAAAAACCCAATAATTCTCTCGATTTTTTTAGAAAACTGGTACATTAATTCAAAATTTTTAGAAAATTGAAGAATTTTTTTGATTTTTTTTTGAAAAACGACGGATTTTCTCGGAAACCGGAGAATTTTCTGGAACGCTCTCGGAAACTTGGCTCTTGCGGACCAAATTGAGAGTTGGACTCTGGATAATTTCTGGTTTTTGAGAGAAAATTCAGGGTTAGTTGAAAGTTGGAGTGACGAGGCGTAAAATGCTTTTTATGTCAGTCACCCTCTTTACTATCAATTTTACTATCGGGATTGATTTGATTTTTGAATTTCGATTCTCAGGTATCTCTGAATGTACCCTCAACTTTTTTGAGAGATGAGAGTTGGATTTTTGGTTCTCAATTGTCTCCCAATCTACTCTCAGTGAATTGAGAGTTAATTGAAAATCAAGAATCCAATTCTCAACTTTTTTGAAACAATTGAGAAATTATTGAGAATCAAAAATCCTATTTTCAGTAGTAATACCACTAGTGCTTCAAAATTATCGGATATTTAAAATTATTCGGATTGTGTCGAATTTTGCTGGTTTAAAATCTCGAGTACTAAGCACGAGGGATTTTTCTGCAAAATTTCATACACTCGTTCCTCGGTAACGAAGCTATCGCAAAATATCCGATTAATTTTGAAGCACGAGTGGTATTTGACGGATTATTTTTCCACTTGGATTTCGGCCAAGCAGAGTGCAGTGAACAACATCCGGATACATTTACACAGCCATACATTTATAATCCACTTTTTTGTTTATCTGTCACACAGAATATTACACGTAAAATGCGTTGAAAGATGAGAATCATTTGAAAAGCTACTAGTGAATTTCCGTCGGAAATTATTTAGAAATTTGCAAAATATAACTGTTTGACAGCCTCAAATACTGCTAATAATCAACATTCAAATGTCAAAAAGTTTTCGAGAGAATTCTCCGATTCTTTGAAACATTCGAAGAAATTCGCCAGTTTTTTAAAAAATTCTAGAAAATGCTGGGGTTTTCTAGAAAGTCACGGATGAAAAATTTTAACCCGCAATTACTCGCTCAATGAGCGCGGCGCCGCCTGTTTTTGTCTATTTATATTTTAGTGTTTCTTGATGCTCAAAAATCCTGAAAAATTAGAGTTCCTAGTTCTATTTTTTTATTGAACGTTGGCATTGTCTGTTTTTTTCGAAAAATTTGTTTAGCTCCAAAAACAAATGTGGAATGGACAGGAAAGTGCGCCGCGTCGCTCCGTCCGGTGCGAGTGAATCTCTGTCGACCACTCGAGTGAGCTACATTTACAGCTTCATTCTCTGCCACATTTGAAAGCCGCACGTAGCGGTAGGCGCCGACGTGGCAACAGCGCGCTCGGTTTACTCCAGCGGCGCTGCGCTAACCCTGCGATGAACGAAGGCTGGCGGCCGAGCGCGAGTGATCGAGGCATAATAGAAATATTTACCTAGCGAATTGGTTACAAAATTCTATTGGATATCTATTGAACTCTCAATTAGTTTTTGGCCGATTCTATTGAGATGTTTAACAAAAAATATTCAGTAGTAATACCACGAGACCTTCAAAATTATCGGATATTTTCCGATTGTTTTGTTACGTAGCAACGAGAGGGAGAAGTTTTGCAGATTAAAATCCCGAGCGCGCAGCGCAAGGGATTTTTGTACAAAACTTGTCCCGATCGTTGATACGCAGGAAAACATGAGGGAAATATCCAATTAATTTTGGAGGTCGAGTAGTATTCGACGGATTATTTTTGGTAATCGGATCCTTCCCAAACCGAATCATTTTGACTTTTTTCATGACTTTCTTTCACTCTACAGGATAATATTTGACATTTATTTGGTTAGAAAAACAATTGCAGCGCCAGAGGGAAATTATCAAAAGCTAGGGAGCAATAACCGTTGTAATTTTAATTGGGAAGTACTTCATCTTATTGAATACTGAACTCTGATTAGCCCAGGGAAGGCCAGATCCGATTACCAAAAATGATCAATAGAAAAAGTCAATAGAATTCGATGTTTTTTCTATATAACTTATTCTATTGAGATATTTTCTATAGAATTTTCTCTTCTCCAATTTTCTAACTTTTTTTGTTTGATTTTCTTCATGAGAACAAAAGGAAAATAGACTGAAAAAAAAATTAAAAAATTAGAGCTAAGGACATTCTATAGAAAATATCTGAAGAGAATAAGTTACATAAAAAATCGAATTCCATTGACTTTTTCTATTGAATATTTTCTATTGAACATTTTGCTAGAATCGGTCAAAAACTAGTAGAAAATTCAATACAAACTGCATTAGAAATTTCTAACAAATTTGCTAGATTTTTCTTTTAAATTTTTCATACGCGGCTTTTGAAAATTCTTAGATTTTCTAGAAAATTCCAAGACAATTATCAGGATTTCGAGAAAATTATAGGAATGACTCTGGTGAACCAAGTTGATAGTTGGGCTTTCAATAATTTCCAGTGTTTGAGAGAAAATTGAGGGTTAGCTGAGGATTGGAGCAGTGAGGACTACAATGCATTTTATGGGGGCTAGCCCCTTTCAATATTATCAACTGTTTTGAAAAGTGAGAATAAAATTGGTAATTCTTGGTGATCTCTTTATTTCTAATCAACGTTTTCGGAATTGAAAATTAATCTCAGGAGAATTTGAATCGATTTTTTTTCCAACGATAATTTGAATTGAAATTTCTAGTGAACGAAAAGTTTTAAAATTAAATAGGAACAGGAGCCGAAAAAAAGCGAAAAATGTGAAAATCGACTCCTGACCATTCATTAGAGCCTAGAAAGATCAATATCAAGGTTGAACGTGAGTCAACTTTCGGCCAACTCTGCATTGACTTTTGGTCAACTTTAGCTTGGCCTTGGGTTAACCTTGGCTTGACCACGAGTCAACCTCGGCTTGACCATGGATCCACCTTGACTTGACCATGAATCTACCTTGGCTTGCCCATGGGTCAACCTTGGCTTGACCATGGGTCAACCTTGGCTTGACCATTGGTCAACCTTGGCTTAAGCATGGGTCAACCGTGGCTTGACCATGGATCAACCTTGGTTTGACCACGGGTGAAATTTGGGTTGACTATGGATCAACCTTGGGTTGATCGCGGGACCTGTTGATTAAATATTGATTTAACCTTGATGAAACCTTGGTTAAACCCTGATTAAGTCATAATTAAACTCTTATTAAATCTCGATTAAATGCTTTTTAGGCTATAATTTCAAAGCAAATGATGCGATCGCCGCTATCTTCGAACTTGACCGAGATAACACCCAAAAAAATATTTTAAGCCATAATTGAAAAGATTTCGACGATTATATTTTGAATGATGGTCGAAAAACAAAATTTGAAAAAAAAGCTCAGATACGTACATACAAACATATGTGCGGACATGATCTAAAAACTGCATATTCAAACTCCTGAGACCAAAATTACTCATCCTGGCACAAAAAATGAAAATTTCAAATTGGACGAATACAGGGATTCCATTCGGAAGAAAAAAATCCACCTATCAATTCTCAAAAAAGTTGAGAGTAGATTAAAAAGCAATTAAGAATGTAAAATCCAACTCTCAACCTTCACGACAATTTTCAAGTAGATTGAGAGAGAATTAAGAATAAAAAATCCTATTTTCATGAACAAAAAAATACAACTTTCAATTTTCGAAAAAGGTAAGAGTAGATTGTGAGACAATTGAGAATCAAAAATCGAACTCTTGATTTTCAAAAAAATGGAGTCGATTGAAAGACAATAGAAAATAATAAATGCAACTGTCAACTATAAAAAAAAGTTGAGAGTAGATTCAGAGATAGGTAAGAATCAAAATTCCAAAATCAAATTTTCATTTCTGAAAAAAGTTGATTGAAATTGAAGAAGTCACTAAAAATAACAAATCCAATTGTCTGTTTTACCCGTCGGTAGGCGCGCTATGAGCGATTTCCTCACAAAAATTTTCACTCCATAGGAAATATACCCTAAAACCGCAATTATTTTGCTAATTTTTTTTTATATGCCTCAAGTAACTCTTCTAGTTGACTCTCGTGCTGATAAAAGTCATCTATTGGTGAGGGTTAGGTATAAAATAGTACATTATATGCCCGAGCCTTGGAAAACAGATCTGTAGTGAAGTGGTAAAACGAGGTAACTGCATTTTTTTCGAAATTTGTTTTATTGCACCAATCACATTGTAATATTGATCTGCAAGTGCTGACGGAAGAGTTTGGTCTAAAAATAATATTTTATGGGGTTACATGAAAAATAAAAAAAGAGATATGTGCGAGTTTCAATTTTCTATCAATGCAATTGGAGGTAAGTTGACATAACTCCCATAATTGGGAGGACCTAGAGGAGGTAACTTCACTTATCTCCATATGTATTGATAGAGACTCAATTCCTTATTCCAAGTGTTATTTTGAAAAACAGGATGGGGGCAAAATGGGCCAGAGGGACATAAATGACAAAGGGAGCAAAATGGCCCATCTAAAAAATAAATCTCACGAGGGTCACTAGGAGGAGGGTCAATCGTCACGAGGGTAACTAGGGGGAGGGTCAAACTNCTCAATTCCTTATTCCAAGTGTTATTTTGAAAAACAGGATGGGGGCAAAATGGGCCAGAGGGACATAAATGACAAAGGGAGCAAAATGGCCCATCTAAAAAATAAATCTCACGAGGGTCACTAGGAGGAGGGTCAATCGTCACGAGGGTAACTAGGGGGAGGGTCAAACTTCACGAGGGTGATTAGAGGGAACGTCAAACGTCACGAGAGTCACTAGGGGGAGGGTCAAACGTCACGAGGGCCACTAAGGGGAGGGTCAAACCTCACGAGGTTCACAAGAGTCAAAGGTCACGGCGGTCACTAGAGGGAAGGTCAAACGTCACGAGGGTCACTAGAGGGAGGGTCAAACGTTACAAGGGTAATTAGAGGGAGGATCAAACGTCACGAGGGTCACTAGGGGGAGAGTCAAACATCATGAGGGTCATTAGGGGGAGGGTCAAACGTCATGAGGGTCATTAGAGGGAGAGTCAAACGTCACGAAGGTCACTAGAGGGAGGGTCAAACGTCACGAGGGTCACTAGGGGGAGAATCAAACGTCATGAGGATCATTAGGGGGAGGGTCAAACGTCACGAGGGTCACTAGGGAGAGGGTCAAATTAGGGCCTGGAGTTGACCTTTACCTTCTTTCCTTCATAAGGAAATCCATCCGTGGCTTTTTCTGTTTGGGAAGCTTGAAAAACTATTTTTCTCTATTTTTCCTNGGGAAGGTCAAACGTCACGAGGGTCACTAGAGGGAGGGTCAAACGTTACAAGGGTAATTAGAGGGAGGATCAAACGTCACGAGGGTCACTAGGGGGAGAGTCAAACATCATGAGGGTCATTAGGGGGAGGGTCAAACGTCATGAGGGTCATTAGAGGGAGAGTCAAACGTCACGAAGGTCACTAGAGGGAGGGTCAAACGTCACGAGGGTCACTAGGGGGAGAATCAAACGTCATGAGGATCATTAGGGGGAGGGTCAAACGTCACGAGGGTCACTAGGGAGAGGGTCAAATTAGGGCCTGGAGTTGACCTTTACCTTCTTTCCTTCATAAGGAAATCCATCCGTGGCTTTTTCTGTTTGGGAAACTTGAAAAACTATTTTTCTCTATTTTTCCTGATTTTTTTGGTGACCCAATTTAAAGATGTTTTTTCTTTCATTTTTCTTTTTTTTCTTTTTTCAATAATTCAAGTTCTACCAATCCGCTTTTAATATTCTTATAGAATGTAAAAATGGAAAATTTTGACGCTTAATAAATCAAAATCGGACGGATAAAACTTGAATTATTGAAAAAAGAAAAAAAACTAAGAAAGAAAGGAAAATAATATCTTCATATAGGGCCACCGACAAAATCTGGAAAAATGAAGAAAAATAGTTTTTCAAGTACCCCAAACGTAGAAAAAGCTACTATGGATTTCCGCGTGAAGGAAAGTGGATAAGGCTCAACTCCTGACCCTTATTTGACCCTGCCCCTAGCGACCTTTGTGACGTTTGACCCTCCCCCTAATGACCCTCGTGACGTTTGACCCTCCCCCTAGTGTCCCTCGTGACGTTTGACCCTCCCCCCTAGTGACCCTCGTGACGTTTGACTCTCCCTCTAATGACCCTTGTAACATTTGACCCTCCCTCTAGTGACCGCCGTGACCTTTGACCCTCGTGACCCTCGTGAGGTTTGGCCCTCGTGATGTTTGACCCTCCCCCCTAGTGACCCTCGTGACGTTTGACTCTCCCTCTAATGACCCTTGTGACGTTTGACCCTCTCCCTCTAATGACCCTTGTGACGTTTGACCCTCTCCCTCTAATGACCCTTGTGACGTTTGACCCTCTCCCTCTAATGACCCTTGTGACGTTTGACCCTCTCCCTCTAATGACCCTTGTGACGTTTGACCCTCTCCCTCTAATGACCCTTGTGACGTTTGACCCTCTCCCTCTAATGACCCTTGTGACGTTTGACCCTCTCCCTCTAATGACCCTTGTGACGTTTGACCCTCTCCCTCTAATGACCCTTGTAACATTTGACCCTCCCTCTAGTGACCGCCGTGACCTTTGACCCTCGTGACCCTCGTGAGGTTTGGCCCTCGTGATGTTTGACCCTCCCCCCTAGTGACTCTCGTGACGTTTGACGCTCCCTCTAATGACCCTTGTGACGTTTGACCCTCCCTCTACTGACCCTCGTGACGTTTGACTCTTCACCTAGTGACCCTCGTGACGTTTGACGTTCCATCTAATCACCCTCGTAACGTTTGACTCTCCCCCTAGTGACCCTTGTGACGTTTGACCCTCTCCCTCTAATGACCCTCGTGACGTTTGACCCTCTCCCTAGTGACCCACGTGACGTTTGACTCTCCCTCTAGTGACCGCCGTGACCTTTGACCCTCGTGACCCTCGTGAGGTTTGACCCTCCCCTTGGTAACCCTCGTGACGCTTGACCCTCCTCTTAGTGATCCTCGTAACGTTTGACCCTTAGTGAAATTTACATACTTCATGTGCTAAGTCAACATATCTCTTTTTTTGTGATAACCCAATGAGTTAAATCAACTTGACTCCCCACACGGAATTAAAATTTGGAGGTAACTACTTAAAACTGCGTAAGGGATTAATTGCGCAATTTTATAATAATAGGGTCAAAAGTTAAAGGACAGTAGAATAAAGATTCGGCGTCATTTGTACTAAATTTCCCACTATCGCCGACATAGCCGTTGTTGNCCGCGTGAAGGAAAGTGGATAAGGCTCAACTCCTGACCCTTATTTGACCCTGCCCCTAGCGACCTTTGTGACGTTTGACCCTCCCCCTAATGACCCTCGTGACGTTTGACCCTCCCCCTAGTGTCCCTCGTGACGTTTGACCCTCCCCCCTAGTGACCCTCGTGACGTTTGACTCTCCCTCTAATGACCCTTGTAACATTTGACCCTCCCTCTAGTGACCGCCGTGACCTTTGACCCTCGTGACCCTCGTGAGGTTTGGCCCTCGTGATGTTTGACCCTCCCCCCTAGTGACTCTCGTGACGTTTGACGCTCCCTCTAATGACCCTTGTGACGTTTGACCCTCCCTCTACTGACCCTCGTGACGTTTGACTCTTCACCTAGTGACCCTCGTGACGTTTGACGTTCCATCTAATCACCCTCGTAACGTTTGACTCTCCCCCTAGTGACCCTTGTGACGTTTGACCCTCTCCCTCTAATGACCCTCGTGACGTTTGACCCTCTCCCTAGTGACCCACGTGACGTTTGACTCTCCCTCTAGTGACCGCCGTGACCTTTGACCCTCGTGACCCTCGTGAGGTTTGACCCTCCCCTTGGTAACCCTCGTGACGCTTGACCCTCCTCTTAGTGATCCTCGTAACGTTTGACCCTTAGTGAAATTTACATACTTCATGTGCTAAGTCAACATATCTCTTTTTTTGTGATAACCCAATGAGTTAAATCAACTTGACTCCCCACACGGAATTAAAATTTGGAGGTAACTACTTAAAACTGCGTAAGGGATTAATTGCGCAATTTTATAATAATAGGGTCAAAAGTTAAAGGACAGTAGAATAAAGATTCGGCGTCATTTGTACTAAATTTCCCACTATCGCCGACATAGCCGTTGTTGTGCTCTCCTGTAAAATTTCATTTTATGCACTTACCTCGTTTTACCACTTCACTACAGAGATCATCGTCTCCCACGTGCAAGATTGTCTTGGTAAGCACGTGGGGGAGTGCGATATGTTTTCCATGGCGAGATGTGTATATTTATTTTCGTGTCGAGGGACCTGCAAACCTGGACCTGGACCTGGGTTTTTCAGGTCCCGTGACACGAAAATTAATTTTCAGGTCCCGTGACACGAAAAGAATATTTTCTTTGGCTCAGTGGAAATTTTGTATGTGTTACGGGTACGGGGCTCGCGCCGCAGAACGCCGAACAGCGCCGCCTATGGCGATATTTGGCTCTATTATTACGCGAAGCCGATAAGCGATTCCCTCATCACACGTCTCAAGAACAGGGGTGGAACCGCGCGCCTAGTGACAGGTTAAAAAATCGATAGTAAAGAGATCGGTTTGCATAAAATGTATTTTTGGCCTCGTCACTCCGACTCTCAACTGACTCTCAATTTTCTCTCAAACACAGGAAATTATGGAGAGTCCAAATTTCAACTTGGTCCATCCCTATAATTTTCTCGAAAACAGGAGAATTTTCCTAGAATTTTCTCGAAAACCTAAGAATTTTCTAAAACGTTCTCGAACACCTTAGAATTTCCTCGATGTTTTTTTGAAAATTCGAGATATTATAATAGGAGAGGGTGGGGCAATATGGACGCAAGATTTAAATAATGAGTTGAATTCGATCAAATCTACTCTTCCGACTTCATTTGAAGGTCATAAAAGCCAACAGATTCTCATAAGAGTGCGTCGTAAGAAAAAACCGGGTAAAATGGATACCTTGATTTCTTTCTCAATTTTTTATGTTTCAACAATTCTATTCAATTTCTAAAACGCTAGTCATGATTGCGATTTTCAAATTGAAAAAAAAAACTTATGTTTGACGTTCGTCATGGGGGGTGGTAAATCAAATTTATTGTTCCTCATTTATCCTCCTCTGNCCTTGGTAACCCTCGTGACGCTTGACCCTCCTCTTAGTGATCCTCGTAACGTTTGACCCTTAGTGAAATTTACATACTTCATGTGCTAAGTCAACATATCTCTTTTTTTGTGATAACCCAATGAGTTAAATCAACTTGACTCCCCACACGGAATTAAAATTTGGAGGTAACTACTTAAAACTGCGTAAGGGATTAATTGCGCAATTTTATAATAATAGGGTCAAAAGTTAAAGGACAGTAGAATAAAGATTCGGCGTCATTTGTACTAAATTTCCCACTATCGCCGACATAGCCGTTGTTGTGCTCTCCTGTAAAATTTCATTTTATGCACTTACCTCGTTTTACCACTTCACTACAGAGATCATCGTCTCCCACGTGCAAGATTGTCTTGGTAAGCACGTGGGGGAGTGCGATATGTTTTCCATGGCGAGATGTGTATATTTATTTTCGTGTCGAGGGACCTGCAAACCTGGACCTGGACCTGGGTTTTTCAGGTCCCGTGACACGAAAATTAATTTTCAGGTCCCGTGACACGAAAAGAATATTTTCTTTGGCTCAGTGGAAATTTTGTATGTGTTACGGGTACGGGGCTCGCGCCGCAGAACGCCGAACAGCGCCGCCTATGGCGATATTTGGCTCTATTATTACGCGAAGCCGATAAGCGATTCCCTCATCACACGTCTCAAGAACAGGGGTGGAACCGCGCGCCTAGTGACAGGTTAAAAAATCGATAGTAAAGAGATCGGTTTGCATAAAATGTATTTTTGGCCTCGTCACTCCGACTCTCAACTGACTCTCAATTTTCTCTCAAACACAGGAAATTATGGAGAGTCCAAATTTCAACTTGGTCCATCCCTATAATTTTCTCGAAAACAGGAGAATTTTCCTAGAATTTTCTCGAAAACCTAAGAATTTTCTAAAACGTTCTCGAACACCTTAGAATTTCCTCGATGTTTTTTTGAAAATTCGAGATATTATAATAGGAGAGGGTGGGGCAATATGGACGCAAGATTTAAATAATGAGTTGAATTCGATCAAATCTACTCTTCCGACTTCATTTGAAGGTCATAAAAGCCAACAGATTCTCATAAGAGTGCGTCGTAAGAAAAAACCGGGTAAAATGGATACCTTGATTTCTTTCTCAATTTTTTATGTTTCAACAATTCTATTCAATTTCTAAAACGCTAGTCATGATTGCGATTTTCAAATTGAAAAAAAAAACTTATGTTTGACGTTCGTCATGGGGGGTGGTAAATCAAATTTATTGTTCCTCATTTATCCTCCTCTGCGCCTATTGTTTTATCCCAAGCAGCACAGTTCCGGAGGGTATCTGCAAGTATACTAAAAAGGCTGTCTAATGTCTGTCCAAAAAGATAACTTGTGTCTGGAAGTTACCTAGAAGTTAACTAAAAGTCGTCGTATGACTACAAGATACCTTTTGGATGGACATTCGTCAGCCTTTTTGATATACTTTCATATACTTTGGTATACTTTATACTTTGTTATACTTAGGATGGTGATTTCCTCTGTGAGTAGAAAAGTAGTCATCTTACAAATTTCACAAATGGACAAAAGGTCAGATGTGTAGGGCATGCAATTGATAATTGAAAAAGAATTAATAATTTCAAAGTTATTTCAAGAGTAAAACAGGAAATTCAAAGCTACTTTATAATTCAAATTTCAATGTAAAAATTAATAGAGTCGAAGTTTGTTTGTTAATATCTTTCCCAACTCTAATTTTTCTTTATAAAGAGCTACCGACACGATTCTGTCGGAAAATGTCTATCAAAAATTTTCTTTATTTTTGGATAGAACCAAATTTTTCGGATATCCATTTTAGCCCACTCTTGAATAATTTCTCAGTTGTAGACTTTGCCAAGAAGCAATTTTTAAAAATCATTCCTTTGAAATGTTTTGAGTGTTCATTTTAGTCCCGCCCATATAGATTTATCAGGTGTCCATAATGCCCAATGAAACGATTTACAAAAATTTGAATTTTGAAGAAAACAAAATTTTGCAAATTTTTGAGTGTCCATTTTACCCCGAATGTCCATATTACCCCACCCCCCTCTAATTTTTTCAAAAATCAAAGAATTTTACTAGAATTTTCTCGAAAACCTAAGAATGATCTAGAACTGTCTCGAAAACCCAAGCTTTTTTTGGAATTTTCTAGAAATCTGGAAAATTTCTTTGAATTTTCCAGAGAATAGGAAAATTGTCTCGAAAACCTAAACATTGTCTCGAACGTGCTCGGACACCGTAGAATTTCCTCGAATTTGGTTTGAAAACTCTAAATATCCATATAATTTTTTCAAAAACTGGAGAATTTTCCAGAATTTTTTCAAAAACCGGAGAATTCTCTCGAAAATCGGAAATATTTCTCGAAAACTTCATGGGAAACATGAGAACATCTACCCGAAAAAATAAACACGAAGAGAATAAGAACCAAAAATTGCGGGGCCCTTTCCAAGCCCCGCTTTTATATGTCACCCTGGTTTCCTGCCATTCCCGCAGTTACCGACATAGCTATGGTTCGGATAAAGCTTCTTGCTTTGACCGCAAAGTGGGAGGGCGTAAAATCGCCACTCGAGAATAAAATCCCTTCATGCGGGCCTTAATTGAAAATGCAGAAAGATTTTCGCCTGAATTTTCAATATATTCAATAATTTTCATTGTCATGTGCACTTGAAAATTCCAATGTCATTGAATATTTCAGAATTCAACTGATTTTTCAGTGATGAAATAAATGGAAATTTCAGGGGAATTCGTCATTGTTAAGAATTACAAAATTTTTTACTTGAAACATCAGGAGTAATTTTCCAACAGTGTAGAAGATTGATTTATAATAATCTGAGGAATTATAAAAAAGAGTGGTTGAAGACAAATTCCACACCATGGGCCACAGTTCAAGATTATTTTGAAGAATCACAGGAGCTTCGTAAAAGAGATATACAATCAAAAAATTCTCTTGAGCAAGTTTTTGCTGAATGGCCCATTCTGAAGTACGCCAGAACTGCTACACTGATTGAAAAAGATTTCAATCAGTTGGAATTGTCCAATGTCACTTTGAACTTTTCTACTTTCCAGAAATTTATCACGGAATTGATTAAAATTCGTCCGCTTAATCCGAAAGATTCAGAAGCAGCAGCCTATGTTAAAACTGTCTATTCTGCAGACAAGAATGAAGGTAATGATCGCCATATTCACAAATTGACAATTTATAACTATACCATATGCAATACCAGGGCAATTATTCACTTGTATTGTTTTTCAGATACTAAGGTACTTGTTGCAATTTGTCTACTGCCCCATCTGATATCTCCAGTTCAAAAAAATCCAAGACCTGGAAACCCTCTATCCCTGACTGTAAAGACAGTATCATATTGCTCTCTAAGGTTTGTGAATAATTTTTCTTTTCCATAATATGAATAGTAAATTTTAAATTCAGACAACATTTTTTCTTTCAGACAACTAATGATGTGAATCACTCGATCGAAGAACGGATCAACATCCAGAAGGAGTTGAAACGCCCTATTCGACCATTTATTGTGGCTGTAGGGACTAACGACCAGATTTCAACAGACACGTATGTGGTACTTGACCAACAGGTCATGTATGAGTGCAGAGCCATTCTGCATGCATTTGATATTCTCTTCAAGACTCATAGGATTTTGAATTAGAGTTATTTCCCTACCAGTGAGTATTTGTGGCAAATAATTGCGGAGGGTCTTTACCACATCCAGGTAAACGACGTTGACTCCGTGGCTTCTGAGGTTCTCTCAGATTTAGATTATCCTCATCAAAACATTTCGTGAATGAATGGAATGTTTCACAGTCGTCCATAATTGTGTGTCTCTATTTTTATATTTCAATTTTTTTCCGTTTCTCGATATCGAGTGTATCGAGCTTTATAGTTTTTAAGTCTTCAAACTCGTGACTACGTAGCTCTGATAACAGGAAAGAAGAGAATAAGATAACAATAATGTATCCATGTCCTTTCCGAGAAAAAATTTCGAAAAATTCCGATATTTTCCACTTCCATGTTAAAGCTCATGGAAAATCGTATTCTACATGTTACTGTCCTGTGAAGAATTGTTTTTGTTCCTTTTGTAATATATATAATTACGAAAAACATCTAAAGAGAAATCATTCCAATACAGATTTTGAGTCACAAGTTATCAGAAATACGAATAATGATGAATGCTATGTGAGCACAGAGAATTGTTCAATTATGTACGGAGTAGTCGACGCGTTTGGCCTTATACTATGTTGGGCCTCTTCCCTGGGGTCGTAAATCCCAGGTATACTGATTGCAGTACGTCGACACTATCTTCTGTACTTGTCATTAACAGCACGTGACCAGAAAATGACTGTTTTTATTTTTGTGTGAGGTGTATTGAAAGGAATTATAAACACAATTCAAATACACTGATAAAATAATGAATATATTAAATT
>NW_021680618.1:299486-309909 GCF_001412515.2 Diachasma alloeum | reverse complement strand
ATGTACGGAGTAGTCGACGCGTTTGGCCTTATACTATGTTGGGCCTCTTCCCTGGGGTCGTAAATCCCAGGTATACTGATTGCAGTACGTCGACACTATCTTCTGTACTTGTCATTAACAGCACGTGACCCGAAAATGACTGTTTTTATTTTTGTGTGAGGTGTATTGAAAGGAATTATAAACACAATTCAAATACACTGATAAAATAATGAATATATTAAATTGTGAAAGATTAAACTGTTTTTACACTGATTAATTGATTGATTACACAATTAAGACGATTGCACTGAATAATTGCACAAGTAAACGAATTAACTAAATCAAATTACGGATATTTTGGTTTTTATTTTGGTATTGCCAGAGAACAAAGAGTAAATGTCTTGTCTCTGCTGTATCGTGGAGCTAACTAACTTTTTTCCTCTTCTCTTACAAGTAAGTGCGATGAAAGGAGGTGTTTCTTCCAGAATTTGAAGAGTGAGGGTTGTTGAAGGCAAATAGAATTGAAGGAACTGTCCTTTTGAGTTTTCCTATTGGTCATTTACTAGAGAGAGGGCGTGAAATGAGTTAGGAGAGTTGAGGGGTCTGCGAAGCAGCCCTAGCCGGGAATTTGAGGTCCTTCTCAAGAGGCCCAAGTGTGACAAANAAGAGTGAGGGTTGTTGAAGGCAAATAGAATTGAAGGAACTGTCCTTTTGGGTTTTCCTATTGGTCATTTACTAGAGAGAGGGCGTGAAATGAGTTGGGAGAGTTGAGGGGTCTGCGAAGCAGCCCTAGCCGGGAATTTGGGGTCCTTCTCAAGAGGCCCAAGTGTGACAAAAAAAAGGGTGGAAAGGAATGGCTTTATTGCACTGATGTTTTATTGCTCGTACGTGCCTTGAAAGTCTTTTTCANTAAACACAATTCAAATACACTGATAAAATAATGAATATATTAAATTATGAAAGATTAAACTATTTTTACACTGATTAATTGATTGATTACACAATTAAGACGATTGCACTGAATAATTGCACAAGTAAACGAATTAACTAAATCAAATTACGGATATTTTGGTTTTTATTTTGGTATTGCCAGAGAACAAAGAGTAAATGTCTTGTCTCTGCTGTATCGTGGAGCTAACTAACTTTTTTCCTCTTCTCTTACAAGTAAGTGCGATGAAAGGAGGTGTTTCTTCCAGAATTTGAAGAGTGAGGGTTGTTGAAGGCAAATAGAATTGAAGGAACTGTCCTTTTGAGTTTTCCTATTGGTCATTTACTAGAGAGAGGGCGTGAAATGAGTTAGGAGAGTTGAGGGGTCTGCGAAGCAGCCCTAGCCGGGAATTTGAGGTCCTTCTCAAGAGGCCCAAGTGTGACAAAAAAAAAGGGTGGAAAGGAATGGCTTTATTGCACTGAGGTTTTATTGCTCGTACGTGCCTTGAAAGTCTTTTTCTGTCTTAGGAGGAATTTCCCATATTTTTTTTTCTATTTTCTTTACGGTTTAACGGGGTAAAATTTATAATTATTTATGACTACTTGAATTGAAAGATTTAAAGTGAATGTGTTGTATTTTTCCATTGAATTTTTCTGGCTTAACTCTATGGTTTACGTTTGAGACTGAACAAATTAACAGCATTGCACACGAATTGGTAAATACCCATCTGGATGATACTTTGTTATATCAAAAAGAATCAGTTGAGCATTCTTCTCTTCACAATGGTGAATCCCTGCTTAATTCATCCAATAATGCTGATCAATCATCTTTGTCTAATCTGCAAGTAATTGCATTCCAAAATGAGACACAGTCTAGAGCAGCTAAACTAATGAGGAAAATGTATGCCAATACTGCCCTAGCTAAACCTGTCATTCAAGAAATCCTAGCTCTATTTAGCGACTTTTATGAGTCATGCATTTCCTCATTAAACTTGCACTTACCACACGTGTCTAGTGATGTTCAGTTCATGCTGACCCTTATAAAAAATCCCTTTTCCGCAATTGAAACTGAGTATAAGTTTTTCCAATTTTTACAAATGAAAGGAACTTTCATCCGTCCCCAGATTTAAGTAATCCATACTGTTTATGGATCTCAACAAGAAGGATCAACAAAAAAGAGAATCATAAAAAACGTCACAATCCAATTAGTTCCTCTGAAAGAAGTATTAACTAAATTTTTAGAATTGCCGGGAGTGTTCGAGAGGATTCTTGAATTCATGAATCAGAAACAATCGGAGTCAATTATTTCTACAATTATTCAGGGGACTGTTTGGAATGAAATAAAAGAGAAATTTCGGGACAAATTTCTCCTCCCTCTATCACTTTACTTTGATGACTTTGAAACCGAAAATGCACTGGGTTCTCATCGTGGAAAAAATAAATTGGGTGGTGTTTATTATAGCATCAGCTGTCTCCCAGACCAATTTTCTAGTAAATTACAAAACATATTTCTAGCTCAGGTCCATCGCACCGAGGATCATAAGACCTTCGGGAATCAAGTAATATTCTCAAAATTGATATCCCAACTTAATGATCTTGGCGACAAGGGAATTTTGATAAATGTCAATGGAGAAATTAAACGTGTGTACTTTGTCGTGGTGGTTATGGAAGGGGATAATTTAGGACTAAATTCAATGCTAGGATTCAACGCTTCTTTTAATTCTCTACATTATTGTCGAGTATGTAACTTGACCAAAAAAGAGGTACATCAATTGATTGCTGAAGATCGGAATTCTTTGAGAAATATCGAAAATTATAAATCTGATATCAAAGGTAAAACTGGAGGTGTCAAAGAATGTTGTGTTTTTAATTCTCTGACATACTTCCATATCGTAAAAAAATGGAGTTTAGATCTTTATCATGACATTTTCGGGGGTGTAGCACGTGAAGAAATAGGGGTAATCCTTCATTATCTTGTGAAAACAAAGAAATATTTTTCTGTAGGAACGTTGAACAGTCGATTAGCCTATTTGGATACAGATTCAGGTACCGGGATCAATAGCCCGCCATCAATTTTACTCGCAGCAATCAATAAAAAATGCATTATGTTGACTGTTTCTGAGATATCTTTCCTGATCAAACATTTAGCTATTGCTGTTGATGATTTAGTTCCAGAGAATGACCCAGCGTGATAATTATTTATAATGTTGAGAAAAATCGTAAAATCGGTAATGAGTAATGATGTCACCGACCAGAGGTGTAATGCTCTGACAGATTTGATTGATCAGCATCATAAAACTTACAAAAAAAATTTTCAATGCCAGAATCACTCCCAAACCTCACTTTTGGACTCATTACCCAACGGCGATGAAAAAAGTTGGCCCTGTACGAAAGATTGGAACGATCAGGGGAAAGGCCAAGCATGAAGAGTTAAAGGAATCCGCGAATTGCACTCGATTAAGACTAAATATTGCATTCAGCGTAGCAGAGAGGCATCAACTTTGACAATCATGTCGATTTTTTCTTAATGAGATGATGTCAGATTCTCTCTCGCTTGGCTCTATAGCGTGTGTTGATTTGAATCAATTGGAAGGTTTCTCGGATTATGTTCATTTGTTACCCGAAAATTCACAAGTATCGAATACCTTGAACTGGGTCAAATGGAATGGAGTTGTCTTCAAGCCAGATATGATTGTATGCTCTAGATTGAGTGATGAAAATTCCATTTCAAAAGTAAAGACAATTCTCCAGATCCATAATAAAATCTACGTCATCGTGAAACTATGTACAAGCTCTTTCTTAAATCACTTTCAGGCCTATGAAGTAGTTGAATGTAATCAATGGATGTGTATTGATGAGAGAAGATTGATGCAATACTTCACGTGTAATATTCTAACTCTACCCAATGGGAAAAAAGTGACTTTTAGAGAATAAGTATAATATTTTATGAAATGTTCTTTTTATACAGTTTATGTTTCCAAAGTTGTGTGAAATAAAAACGAATAAAAAAACAATTATTTCATTATTCCAAAAACTACCCTTCAATTATTGTATCATCCCAAGTGCTACCCTTCATTACTGTCCGCCGAAGAAATAGTTGATTAGAATCGACCATTCTACTTTTCCATACAAAGGGACTAATTTTCAATTGTAATCGACGGCAACATGGAAGCGAAATTGCATTCTGTGCAAACAATGCGTTATACCATGCAAAGAATATGTCGGCCTTTGACCTATCAAGTCAAGAATTCACGAAGTAACGAATTTGAGATTGATTGACCTAAATATTCGTTGATGCAACTTGATTTGAAACTATAATGCAAAGAATTGATCGTTTGAGAATATTTTTGCTTATGTTAGATGGATGCTGCACGTGGTTGAATGAACATGCGTGAAGTTCAACACGATGATTCTGTTTGCTCCCTTCATCACGAGAACTATGCGTTCCGAAATTTACATTTATCATTCTCGCCAAATATTCATTCACTGCATAATAATGAGCTTGTGTTCTGTAGGTTTGTATCTCAGATTCGACAAAATTCACCGTTAGTTGAGAAATCGATATGGTTTGAAGCGACGAGATATGTCAACTATTCAAGAACACAGTTTGTTCATGCAATCGAATAGAAGTGACGATATAATCCCTATTTTCAATGGATTATTCCATTGGCACTATTGAAAGGAACTGAGAGTTTGAAGCAACGAATAATCCGTCCGTTTTACTACATTTTTCTCTCAGTGTATTATAGTAGCTATGAAACGTGGGAGCATATTTTGATTGAATGCCCACATTATCATCATCTTCGGGTTGAACATTGCGGGGTTCACCTACTGTCTTATCCAGACTGGGATCTCCTATGCGAAGTTCTGTGCTTTATTGATTCTCCATCTGAGCTTAAACGTATTTCATTAGTTATCATTGACGCGCTTAAATTTAGGAAGAATTTTTTTGCTGGCGACTCTCTCCTGGCACTATAGTGTGTTCCTTTTACCATCGGTCTTTATTTCTTTTATTACTCTTTTGTTAAGTGTGAATTCTGATTTATCGATAAATAAGAAAATTTTCAAGTAAGAGGCAAGTTATGAATGAAAGACTGTGAAGTGTCTCTGCCATTTGCAATGAGGGAATCCCACAATGTGTGCAACCCAGGGTTTATTAAAGTAGGAAAATCTTTGAGGAGTTGTGATCGAAGTCAGAGTGTAATGACCTGACCATCTTGGGGTATTTTTATATTTCGCATTCTATCTGCTGGAAAAAAAGTACTGTATTCAGTTTTATTGCTTCCAGCTATTTCAATTTGCAGTACCTTCGCTTAATTTATAAGATATTATTATTGGCAGCTACCCCCTCCTCCCATGTATTATGAGTGTAACCTCATGTAAGCATGTAATGAAATAAATAAAATAATAAATAAATAAATATTTTAGAACTTTACCACATTTTCCACGCGTGTAATGGAACGTCAAAGCACCTTTCAGAGAGGAAAAATAGAAAAACGTTAATATCTCATAAACGTTCTAGGAACAGGTATATATTTTTTGAAAGAACTAGATAGGAGACATCAAAGCGGATAATTTGGAAAAAAAACTTGAAATCGAATGAATAATCCTTGTTTTGTTTTATCGTTATTTTACATCGCTTCGACTCGGTTGGGGTATGCTGCAATGATGATCAAAACTTTAAATGGTTTAATCTCACCATTCTAACCGGCCAGGTTTTGAACTCGGAATCTTTCGCATGTGAGGCAACGAATTTACTTACTGCGCCGAGCCACCGCGCCGAGGAATGAATAATTTCTGAGATGTTGGACACTATTAGATATTCCATGCCAAATGAGTCAATAGCATGACTCTCTCCCTTTAAAATTTATCTGAATTTTTTCTACGATTGAGGGGCTAGAAAAACTATATCTCAATTTTTTCAGGTTTTTTCGACAGTTCATTTTGAAAACATGATTTTTTCTTAATTTTTTCATTGTTCTTCCAGAAACTCTTATAATCAAAACAAGTATTTTGAACCATCATACAAGTTTCATTTCGTCCTGGATCTATTTTTATTTTGTTCTTTTTTAAATTCTGCGAAATTGGTAAAAACACCCTAAAACGACTTCGATTATGCATAAAAAAAAAGTAACATTCAAGTATACATTTTAATTCACTATATGAGCAGATCCGTGTGATATCCGAAACCCAAAAAAATTGATGTCTGGGATTTTCTGCTCGATTTTTTTCTAGAAAGTTGGGCATGGAACAAACATTTTGAAGAAACATTTTTGAAAAATATTGATAATTGCGGGAATTATGATTTTTCAAACATTTCCATTTTTTTCGATAAAAATTTCATTTTCAAATTATTACCAATATTCTAGTCCTCTTCAGAGCTATCAAAATTATTTTCAACAGATTCAAAGAACATGAAAAAATATTCAAAATGAGATGTCACTGGCTACATTCCATCCAATTTTACGCGCTTTATACGTCAAAACGTCTTTTTCTTTCAGTCGCCATTTTCTCAAAAACAGATTGTTTGAAAATCTGAAATTTTTACCAAAAATCATCAATACAATGACGAACATTTTGGTGCCAAAAAAAGTTACTATTTTGGAGTAGTTTGGCAAATATGAATTTTTTTAAGAAGCAAATCACTGAAAACGATGAAAAATTGCGTTGAATTATATAATGGGAAAGGCCCTTGGCACTAAATAGGTGGAACGATCAAGCGTGCAGCTACACGAGCTAGTCGACAACCTCCTTTCAAAGATCAAATTACGAATGTGGAGGAATTATATGATTGGGCACGAACAAATCCATCCAACATCACCACAATTTATGTGTCAAAAGATGAGATTCTCGAAATGCGGAAGAAATTGTATCAACGATTTGCTAACGTCAAAGGCATTCCAGTAACTCGAGATTACCACTGTTACATACCGATTTCAACTGGTACCATAATGGTCAAACTTTTTTCATCCCCACAACAGGCTGAGACATTCAAATTAGCTGATGATTTACTGTCACTCGAATCTGTTAAATCTGAAGTAATTATCATTCATCAAGGGAAATGGTGGGTGGGTTACATTTTGAATGGAAATCATAATTCTAATAAATTCTCTGCATCTTTAATGGAACCCTGTGGTCCCTCGTTGACTGATGAATATCTCACAGTACAAAAAACAGTAACTGCACCATTTGAACAAATTCTTTGTGAAGTAGATAATTTGAAAAGATCCAGGTCCAACAAGTTCACAATTCCTAAACGAGTTGAAAATGCAATTGTTCATAAATTTATCGATTACCAAAAAACTTTACTGGAAGATTGATGAAAAATATATGAAATTGTATGATTCCAGGAATAATCAAGACGTTTGTTTAAGGAATTTTGTGTTATTATTTACAACAGTAATTAGAAATGAATTTAATCTTTCCAGGTATCTTATCTGATGGTTACCAAAAAAGCATACCAAGGAGGGATAATGGGAAGAATAATGATCCTAGATCCTTCTACTTACCAATTCTTAATGAAAAAGTCCATCATTTGTGAGATAATTGAGTAATTCAACGCAATTTTTCATCATTTTCAGGGATTTGCTTCTTTAAAAAATTCATATTTGCCAAATAGTATTGCTGCAAAATAGTAACTTTTTTGGCGCCAAAATTTTCATCATTTCATTGACGATTTTTGATAAAAATTTCAGATTTTCAGAAAAATAGGTTTTTGAGAAAATGGCGCCGGAAAAAAAGATGTTTTGACGTATAAAGCGCGTAAAATTGGATGGAATGCAGCGAGTGAAGTATCATTTTGAAGATTTTTTTCATGTTCTTTGAGTCTGCTGAAAAGAATTTTGATAGCTCTGAAGGGGACTGGAGTATTGGTAATAATTTGAAAATAAAATTTTTATCGAAAAAAAAATGGAAATTTTTGAAAAATCGTAACTCCCGCAATTATCAATATTTTTCAAATTTTTTTTTCAAAATGTTTGTCTGATACCCAACTTTCTAGAAAAAATCGAGCACAAAATCCCAGACATCAATTTTTTTAGGTTTCGGATTTCACATGGATCTGCTCATATACTGGTTATAACCAAAGTCAATCAACGCCATTTTGGGATATTTTGCCCAAATTCGTGGAATTTCGAGAAGAAAATTTTTTAAATAAATCAGATCCACGACGAAACCCAATTTGTATGATGGCTCAAAATACTTCTTTTGATTACAAGAGTTTCTGAAAATAAGATGAGAAAAATGAAACGTGACGTACTTTCAAAAATTCAAGTTTTTCAACTTTTTTTTTTTTGAAAATTCGGTATTATGAGCTGACACAGGGGCTGAAAAATATCACTCAAAATATTCCTGTAAATCGTAGAAAATCGAAAAATTTGACCTGACATAAATCAAAATCGAATGAACAGAACTGAAGTTATTGAAAGAAACGAAAAAACAAAGAAATGATCATATCTTTGAAATGGGCTGTTGAAAAAATCTGAGAACAATTGAGAGATAGTTTTTCTATTTGACATAGAAAACCTCATCGAGATACGCGGTAGCATATCGGCCAGGAAATTTCAATTTCCACTGTACAAAACATCAAGCCGAACGCACCACGTATCTATACATGACAGACCTTCCCCCTCCACTACCTCTGAATGATTGAGATTCGGTGTAGTAAAAACGGGAAGATAAATCGGAAAAATGTCCTTAGTTACATTATATAACATACCTATGAGCTTTTCAACGATGTAGCTATTGTATTTTTTGGGTTGATGTCGGTTTGATTCTAACCGATTTTCGGCTTGATTCAGACCGAGTGACTCAGACTAGGCCACTCTGAATTCCCGGTCTGATATAAATCGAAAAGTGGTTTATTTTAAGTAGAAACATGTCCAGCAGAGATCGGTTTGAATCAAGCCGAAAAATCGGTTTGAATCACACCGAAACATCGGCTTGAATCAAACCGAAATTCTGCCTGGTTCAGGTAGTCAGAGATCGGCGAAAAAAACAATTTCCATTATTAATATTTCATTACCATATTAATGGTGAATGAAAGAAATTGAATTATGATTTTTTTTTAATGAATAATAACGCCAAATATATTTTCCATTTTCATGATAATAAGAAATGGAAATAAAAAAAGAAACAAATAATTTTCTATTCAATAATGGTACAAAATTCATTTTCATTATTATACCAATGGAAAATGAAAAGCAGAAAATCCTAATTATTTTTGTCGTGAATAATGAAGCTAAATTAATTTTTTGTCACTGCTGCTACGCTCAGCCCGTATCGAAAAGTGCCTTTTCGTTTACTAGTAAACGAAAAGTCGAAACTTGTAAACGAGAAGACTTACCAACCATTTACGCGAACATTTTGAGTAATATTTTTTAGCCTCTGGGTTACTAGTAAACGAAAAATCTTTTCGTTTACAAGTTTCGACTTTTCGTTTAATAGTAAACGAAAAATGGCACAGTTCGGCACTCACTGAACGTAACGTCACTAACAAAAAATATAGTTCGGATACACGTCCGACGGGGTGTTTTAACTCGTGTGATTGGCAGCCCTCGACTTCGCCTCGGGCCGCCAACTTCACACTCGTTGCCACCCCGTCGCACTTTTATCGAAATATACTATTTTATTATCATAATAATGGGTAATGAAAAATAAAGAATTTTGATGGCTTTCATTATGAATAATGAAACAATTAATTTTCTATTATCATAACAATAGATAATTGAGAGCAAAAAATTCCGATTACTTATTTTGATTCATTTATTCTTCAATGTTCATCTGGAGACCTACTTCCTCCAATAAATTCCAAAAAATTCAAAAATTCCTCTTACGAAAAATTTAAAAAATTGTCTCAAGAAATTATGCTCACATAATTCAGAATCATCTGAGACGTGGAGATGTACTATTCCCTGGGAAAGAGGTCATCTGCTCTATTGGTCCGAATTCTCAAAAAATTCTCAAATTTTCTGTAAAAAATCAAACTTTGCCTCGAAAAGTTGGGCTCAGGTGATTCAGAATCATCTGAAATGTGGCGATTTCATATCTCCTGGGAAAGGGTTTATACAAACTATTGGCCTCAATTTTCAAAAAATTACAAAAATTCCCCGTAAAAGAAATAAAAAAAGGGTCTAGCCAAATAAGAATGGTCAATCGGCCCCCGACGAATTTCACGCTGAAAATTTTTTGACAGATTTGTCATTCAAAAAAATAATTTTGTGCAAAATTTCAGATTTTTATCCCAACCCCCTGATTTTTAACAATTAAAAAACCTCTTTTTCCGATATTTTTTTTTTCGCATACTCAAACGCCGTTGAAAAATCTGAAAAAATTCTCAAAAATCGGGAATACTCCAAGCTATGTGGAATATTTTTTTTTTTTTTTAAAACGTTTAACTATATTTTTTATCATCCAATCTTTTTTAAAAAAATTAATTCAACCATGGAGAAAATTTTCTACCACTTTGTCAAAATTTGAGGTGTTTCTACTTTCAATGTCCTTCAAATTAAAAAAAAAA
>NW_021680618.1:287234-297165 GCF_001412515.2 Diachasma alloeum | reverse complement strand
AAAAAAAAAAAAAAATATTCCACATAGCTTGGAGTATTCCCGATTTTTGAGAATTTTTTCAGATTTTTCAACGGCGTTTGAGTATGCGAAAAAAAAAAATATCGGAAAAAGAGGTTTTTTAATTGTTAAAAATCAGGGGGTTGGGATAAAAATCTGAAATTTTGCACAAAATTATTTTTTTGAATGACAAATATGTCAAAAAATTTTCAGCGTGAAATTCGTCGGAGGCCGATTGACCATTCTTATTTGGCTAGACCCTTTGTATCGAAAAACTGGGCTCAGATGACTCAGAATCATTTACAACGTGGAGATTGGCTGTACTCTGGGGAAGTGTTTATACGACCTTTAGGCCCAAATTTTTTCAGGAAAATGAAAAAAAAATTTTATACGACCTTTTGGCACAATTCACACGATTTGACACCCGTAGGTGATGGGAATAAAATCAATCAATCTGATAAATGAAATCAATATTTAAAAAATGTTCAAATGCACACTTAAATAGTTACTTGAACATTGGAAAATGTCGTGCTCAGAGATTGAATCAGGGCTCGAGAAGGATAAGACTTCATTTCCGTTTCACCTCCCCTCCACCCGCTGGTGAGCTACACACGAAACACCTTAATTATTATTAAGCCTTTTTCACTAGTAAATGATCCATCAATGTCAATTGGCTATCATCTGATAAGGCTGTACTTAAAATATTTCTGGAGCACCCATTTTATCCCACTTTTCATACTTTTCGAATCAGATGATGATACTTTCTATATTTTGAGCGTCCAGCTCGCTTCACTGCTCATTATCTGTTCCATTTTATCTCATCATCTTATTTTATCATCAATGTCATTGTAAATATTTTATTTTATGTATATTTCATCGGTCAATTTTACCCCGTTATCCCATTTGCCTAACTCTTTCCTAAAAATATTCAATTAATAAGATGGATTTCATAATTAATAGAAAGGTTTTGTTTCTGATTAACATCACATGGAAAGACATTTCAATAATAATTGTCTATTGCCATACCAATGAAATTAATCACTAATCGAATAATGAAAATATTTCGGTTTTCACTGCGACGACGAGGGTCGTATTGTCCTCGATTGGGCGTGTTGGGA
This sequence comes from Diachasma alloeum, assembly GCF_001412515.2. Classification (NCBI taxonomy): domain Eukaryota; kingdom Metazoa; phylum Arthropoda; class Insecta; order Hymenoptera; family Braconidae; genus Diachasma; species Diachasma alloeum. The sequence continues at coordinate 296,050 of NW_021680618.1, read as the reverse complement.
GCGTTGTTCAAAGCTATTATAATTATTTACCTTATTAAACTCGCGTAGTCAATCGGGATACTCCAGTGCCAGGTAGAGGTTAGGTACGCTTATTCGGATGACGGGACAACTGGAGTGCCTAGCCCGCACGAATCACAACCACTGAGAGACTGGAACTCACCCTGGAGAACAATTTCACCCGCCAAATACTGGCAGCCTCCGGAGACGACCCGACAATACGCAGAGCTAAAATCACAACCACAACAAATCGCCAGGAACACCGGCCGGTGACACGTGAATACAGCGCCCATTATCCATGCCAAGGGGGCAGCACCGTCCGGACACCCTGAACTAGAACTTGGGGGAACGAACAGTGGAATTAGGAACACTCCGGAACTACGTCATCGCCCGGAGATGAAATAACGACGAAAAAGAACGACTAGGGACACCACCATCCAGGTCAATTCCCTTAAGCGCAGCCAACTAAATATTCTATTGGCTAAAATTCAAGCTCCGGAGGTAAATGTCAAGGTCTAGCGACGACGCCACTGGGGGAAGTAAACTGCAAAGGAATTCCCCGATTGGTTGTAGCGAAGCCGACCTCCGGAAGTACGTCAGGCTAGGTGGAAATACAGCCGAGAACTTGACTTCATTCTCATCCACCGCCATTGCCATGTGTCAAAATCTTGTGTGTGTCTGTTATTCGTGTTGATCGGACGGGGACCCTCAGCGACGTAGCATTGACGGCTGGAATCAGTGAAGCGATTGGGGCGAATTTAGTGTTCCGGAGAGGCTCTGGAAGACTCAATATAGGCGTCAGTGATACGCAGATAGGACGCTGGGAGTGCCCCCACGTTTACCAGCAACTGGTGGGCCGGGTTACTGCGAATCCGTAAGTGCTTTTAGCCTGTTTCCTAAGCGATTCCTGATGTGGCCCACGAGAAACCGTGTTACTTACTCAGTGTATTAGGGCGAATCGTCAACTTACAGTATGGGACTCGGGAGAAACGGCAATGGGTCGAGAGTTTTTTTTTCTCGGTACCCTGTGGAGGGAAGGCAGGAAACGCCCTTTCGAGTACCGAGGGGTAGTATTTGGAATTCCTAGTGTATCCCGGGGAGGGTCTAGAATGCAATAAATGGGGGAAATCGAGGCCTTGGAAAGACGTTGAGACGACAGTCAGCCGAATGTTATTCCTTTTTGGATTGTATAGCTTCTTAATACCGGCTAGGTCTGGAACTCAAAGAATTATTATTTTTCTATTTTTCGAGGATCAACATTAAGGTATTTCCTAGTGGCCAGTTGGGCGAAAGTATCCTTTAGTTTGTTTTATTATTTGGGGGTGACTACCCCCGTACAAGAAGTTATTTTGGTTTTGTAAACTAGTTACCGTTCAATTAATAGAATAGAACAATACTTGGTTATTTGAAATTCACGCTTTTCATTCTTATTGAGTTGTACCCTGATACCTAACAGTGAAGTATTTTGATTGAGCCTAACTCGAGCACACCTGACAACAAGGTGGTAAGGGGTGCATTGCACTAGGGCGCCTGGATCCGAGGATTTCTCAGGAAAGAATTTTTCTATTATTGATTCTCCTTTGGGTTTCATTCTCCGGACCGGGAATACGCAATTGAATAATTCCCGTGAATGTGGAGAGACATTTTTGGAGCTTGGACAGATAATTGGGAGGTTCCGTAATTTTGGGAGAAGTAATTATTTTACAGACGTACCTCATTGTGCCTACGAGTCATCAGAGACTTCGATCATAATTCGGAATATTGAGCAAAATAAACACAGACGAGGACTCGTGAACTCTTAATTTTTGGGTCGCCACAGCACTATTGATTAGATGGATATTCCGAGATATGTTTGAGTTCATTATTGATAGGACGAGTATTTAAAAATATTTCCAATTTCATTATTGATTAGATGAGCATTAAAAATTGTTGCAGATTTCATTACTGATTGGATGAGTATTCGGAAATATTTTAGTGTTCATTATTGATTAGGTGAGCATTCAAAAATATTGCGGATTTCATTACTAATTGGATGAGTATTAGAAAATATCTTTGACTCCATTGTTGATTGAATGACTAATCTATAATATTCAAATGTAATTCCTGATTAGATAAGCAATATTTTTTTCATTTTAGTGATTATTCATTAATATGGTATTTAAGAAATGTGAATTTCTCAACACTCATTCATAATATAATGTAAAATATTTTCACGTTATTAGTGATTGAGCACAAAATGTGTATTTGCGGTACAAATATTGGTGAAAATAATATTTGTGCCAATCTCCGCAGGTAGTAGATAGCGACTTGATTCTAGTCGACTTTTCAGTTTGATTCACACGAAGAAAAAAAGTGGATCAGCTTTAGAAAAATGTTTCTAAATTTTAGAAATTGTGGTTTTTAACCTTCAGGTTTCTAAAATCGAGAGATTTTTTTTTTATTTTAGGAAAAAATCGTTTAAAATCAATTATCAAAATTGGGATTAATTTTAAACTAAGTATTGGAGATATAAAGAAATCTATTTTATTTACCGCGTATAATTGGGCTAATTACTCGCCCATCGGTATAGTAAATACTCCAGTTAACATCTGATCTAACCTAACGTTCGATATGTCTCTCTCATGGCGTGTCTTCGGTATGGTACACACGTGCTCTGCATTATGTCACTTATTAATCCAAATACATCTACATTATGTTAACACTATATTGGAGTGTGTACAAGGGATTTAAATCCCCTGAAGATCCCATTGGATATTGAACAACCCGAGTGGAAAATCTGTTCAGGTCTCGATCAGAAACTGATCAAGTCCGATTCGAAATTCTGATCAGGCATGTTACGCCTCTGCCTTATGTTTTTCCACTAGGGTTTCTCTGCCTTCCATCATTAGGCATTAATTAAATTTAATTTTTTGAGAGAAAAAATTAGTAACTTCCTAGCCGGGAATCGAACCCGGGACCTCCCAATGTCGCGTCGGGTGCTCTTATCATCTGAGCTACCAGGACACTTACGAATTTCACTCTCAAATTGACTCATACCCGAGTGGAAATTCTGTTCAGGTCTCGACCAGAAACTGATCAAGTCCGATCCGAAATACTGATCAGGCATGTTACGCCTCTGCCTTATGTTTTTCCACTAGGGAAGTTATGAGCCTTTTTGCGTTCATAGAAGTGTGAAACAAAACGCTGCGATTTTGAGAAACAATTCCTGTTTGGCGCGAAGTGCTTGCTGTTTTTGAGGCCATTCCCTCCTTAGTTTTCGTGTGAAGACGCTGGAAATTGTCAAGATCTCACACAATTCAACGTCGATTTCGAAGCTCAACAAAGAGAATTTTGACACTTGGGAGATGGATATGAAGGCACTATTGGTAACATATGATCCGCGGGGATATACGAATGGGAAAATTCCGAAGCCAAGTGATGGAGTGGTTTGTCTTGCCGCATGGGAGACCAAGGATGAGAAATCTTTTTTGGAGATAATTTTTGCAGTGAGTAATTCTGAGAAAAAACATCTCAAAAAGTGTGGGACTTCACGTGAGGCCTGGTTGAAGTTGAGAGAGGAGTTTCAGTCGTCCGGTCCGACTCGTAAGGCCAGTTTATTGAACCAATCAGTGACTTATAAAATGCAAGATGCGGAGGATTTAAAGTGTCTAATGGACGATTTCATGGACAAGGTTGATTAATCAGGAGAAATCGGAGTGGAAGTAGGTCAAGATATATTGTCAATATGATGTTGAATAGTTTGCCTCCTTTCTCTGCAATGTTTCGCAAAGCCATATTATCGAGGGACGAAATTTTGAATCCAGTGCAGTTGAAGTTAAAAAACATTTGAACATTTTGAGTCAACGAAGTCATACGAGAACACGGTGACTGAGGATCTAAGAGTCATGTTTGCCAAAAAGAGCAATTCTTCTCGATGGAGAAGCAATCATAGAAATTCTTCGGCCCAGCTTAAATGTTCAGCTGGGGGTAGTAAATTAGGTGGGTCGAAACTGATTTATTTGTCACAGATGTCAAAATCCTGGACATAAGGCAAGATTTTGTAATTCTAGTTTTCCGATGTCACCTCAGCACAAGTCACATTCAGCCAGAAATGCTGAAGTAGATGGAAGTATACGTGGAGATGATTTAGAATCAAAGGCTGATCTAATTGATGAGGTGGCTCTTTTGAATTTCCAAGAGAAAAATAAGGTTGAATCTCTCTGGTGTTTGGACAGTGGATGCTCGTCACAGATGGTTGCAGATAAAGATACCCTTAAAGGTTTTTCTGAGGTTGCTAGACTGCTAAATCTGGCAAATAACCAAACTACGATGATCTCTGGAGTTGAAGAGCAAGTTGTAGGTCTGGCACGAGATTATGGGACATGTTAACATTGCTAATCTAAAGCAGATTCAGAGGGACGAAGCTGTGGAGAATATGAAGTTCGAGGAATCCGGGGTTCTTCCGATGTGCGAGATTTATGCTACAGAAAAAATCACGCAGCTGCCATTTAATCAGGTCGATGGAAAGAAGACAAAAGACATCTTGGAGATTATACACATGGATTTGTGTTGTCCTATAAGGGTACCGGCGATTTCTGGGGCGAGGCACATGATTGTTTTCGTCGACGACAGGTCACGCTGGTGTACTGTTGATTTTCTTAAAACGAATGATAACTGTTTGAAGTCATTCAAGGTCTTCATATCAATGGTCGAGACGGGGACAGGGAAAAAGATAAAATTTCTTCAATCGGATAATGGGAAGGAGTTTTCGAGCTTTGATGCTTTCTTGGAAGAGAACGGGATACGGAGACGTCTGACAGCACCCTATACACCTCAGCAAAATGGAGTGGCTGAGTGGATGAGCAGAACTCTCATGGAAATGGCGAGGTGTCTTCGACAGCAGTCAAATATTCCGGAGTGTTTTTGGGCAGAAGCTGTGAATACTGCTTGCTACATTAGGAACATATGTTCCTCCAATAGTTTTCAAGGCATTACACCATTCGAGATCTGCAAAGGAGGAAAACCGAACCTGGCTCACATGAAAGTGTTTGGAATCAAAGTTTTCGTTCTGGATAAGAAACATAAGGATAAACTCAAATCAAAGGGTTTGGAGTGTGTCTTGATGGAATAGTCTACACTATTAAAACCGTATCGCTTGTGGTGTCCACAGAAAAGAGAATTCTAGTGAGCAGAGATGTGAGATTTGTCGATTCTCCGGAATGCCATAACAACGCTAATATAATTTTTTATGGTAAACCTGATAGTCCAGTGAAGTCGAAGTGTCGTCTGAGAGGATCGAAGCCAAAATCTGAGAGTGAAGCTGAAATCTTGGAAACAGAGAGGATTCCAGAGCCTACTTGCTCCCTTTTTCCTCATCCACGAAACCAGAGGGTTCTGAGTGATGGTGAAGCACCAGAGAATCGACGGAGATTCAGGAATAGGCTGCCATCTGAACCAGTCAGAGGGACCAGAGGTGTTGGACGCTCTCTTTTGCTTCGTACTAGGAATCGAGGTAGATCCAGTAAATTATTCAGCGTTTCTGAGAGGTTTCCTGAGGAAGAAAGAGATTGGGTTGAACCTGGGAAGGATGATAAGGAGTGTCCAGAACCATCAACTGGACCTGAGGTAATAGAAGAGGATTCGCTAGTTTTCCTTCTTGTGGTGATCCTGTAAACTAGCAAGAGGCTGAGATTTCGTCTGACGTTCATTCTTGGCTAGCAACTCTAGAAGATGAGTATATGTCTTTACTGTATAATCAGGTTTGGGATGTGGTTCATTGTCCTAAAGGTCAGAAAATTTTGAAAAATCGTTTGGTCTTCAGAACTAAAATGGACGGTTTTAGTGAGAAGAAGAAAGTTTGCCTGGTGATCAAAGGTGCTCCCAGCGACCGGGGGTGGTTTACAGCGAGACGTCATCACCTATAGCAAAGTCCACATCAGTGTGAGTGCTATCAGCTCTTTCAGCAGAATATGAATTAACGATACATCAGATGGACGTTGTAACAGTGTATCTAAACGGTTTCTTGGAGGAAAAGATCTGTATGGAGATCCCTGAGGATCTCCAGACATTCCTGAAGAAGGTTGTGAATAAGGAACCGGCTGGATTAAAGAAGAAGGTATTACGAGATGGAGAAATGGCCGAGAGAGCTGGTATTTGGTTCGAATCTCTGGTAATTTGCGAAAATGCGGTCTGTCTGCTGAAACGTGCATGCTACGGGTTGAAGCAGTCAGGGGTGAGTTGGTATAAACGGTTGGTCGATGAGTTTTGTAATTTGGGTTTGCATTCAACGGGATATGACACATGTTTATTCTTTAGACGACGGAAAAATTCTCTGATGCTGGTCACCATTTATGTTGACGATATTTTGATCGCTTCTAATGATGATGGCTAGGTTAAGGAGTTGAAGACAAGTTTGTCCAAGGTCATGCAGATGAAGGACATGGGTAGAGTTGGTCATTGTCTTGGAGTCGATTTCCGACAAGATGAACAAGACTTCAGTATTACCCTCACTCAACAGGATTATATCTTGTCGATGCTGAATAAATTCTGGATGTCTGACTGCAAGGCTGTATCTACACCAATGGAACCAGGGTGTAAACTTGTTCGTCCTGAATTGTTGATATTGAATTGATGAATACGATCCCCTACCAACGACTCATTGGAGGTTTGTTATATATGGCTATTACAGCTCATCTTGACATTGCATATGTACTGAGCTACTTGAGTCAATTTAATTCATGCTACGACGAGTCACACTGGAGAGCAGCAAAACGGGTGTTGCGTTACCTGAAAGTCACATCGAATTATGGACTGAGGTATGAACGAAGCGGAGAATGCTTGTATGGCATGGTAAACGCTGATTGAGCTGGAAATATCATTGATCGTCATTCCTACACTGGGTACGTTTTCGTGTTGGCCAATGGACCGGTCAGTTGGGAAGCTAGAAAGCAACGGACGGTTGCTACTTCAAGTGCTGAAGCTGAGTACATGGGTCTTTCCGATGCTGCCAAGGAAGCAATAAATTAGGTGTATAGATTAATTCACGGCTGCTAGCTTAAATTGATCAGAACACCTATTTAGATTAGAAGAATTCCCCGCAATGAAGCGCCATCTGTGAAATATCAAGCCACTCAAGTCCAATTGTGGTGTGATTAACACAACTTCAAAAGACATAGTGAATATAAAAATTGTTCGACAAGCAGCACTTGAAGCACTGCCTTCTTTTCACCTTCCAACTTGGAGAAACTGGCGCAGAAGAATAAGACATGATTCGTTTGGCCTTGGGAGGGAGTGCTGTATCTTATAGTATATGTAAAAAGTGGTTTAAAAAATTTCGGGATGGAAATTTTGATCTCCCAGATGAGGAATGGTCTGAGCAACCAAAATAAGTCGCGGACGGGGAGTTGGACAACTTATTCAATGAAAATCCCTGTCAAACACAATAGGAGCTTGCTGATACTCTTGGAGTGACTCAACCAGCTATTTCGGTACGTTTAAAAAGAATTGGGAGGATACAGAAGCAAGGTCATCGGGTTCTCCATCATCTTACCTCAGAAAACAAAAGTCGACGCTGTGAAATTGCACTGTGCCTACTGACCAGATTCAAACAAAAAGACTTTTTACATAAAATTGTGATTGGGGATGAAAAGTGGATATTTTACGACAATCCTAAAAGGCGAAAGTCGTGGGTTTATCCAGGGGAGCCGTCAACGAGGACTGCAAAACCGAACAATCACGGGAAAAAATTGTTGCTGTGTATTTGGTGGGATTCCAAATGTGTAATCTATTATGAGATACTCGAACAGGGGGAAACCGTCACTGTTCAGCGTTATCAGGACCAACTGGTGAAATTAAGTGATGCTATTGAGGAAAAGAGACCTTTTACTGGTAATGGTACGAGGCAAGTGATTTTGCTGCAGGACAACGCGCGGTCACAGACGGCAAAAGAAACCCTGAAAGTTATATCCATGTTGAGCTGGGAAAGTCTCCCACATGCAGCGTATTCTCTAAACCTTGCGCCTTCTGACTATAACCTTTTTTCGGGCGCTACAACATAACCTGGTGGATACTCACTTTCGATCTTCTGAAGAAGTCCGGCAGAACAGTGATGCCTTCATCCAGTCAAAACCACCATCTTTCTTCCGAGCCGGAATCCGACAATTGCCCGATAGATGGGAGAAATGCGTGCAAAGTGACGGTGATTATTTTCAAGATTAGATCTGTATTCATTGTTTTGCTTCCGAATAGAAGCATTGTAATCGACCTAATTTAAGTGTTCGATTTTTTGTGTTCTATCAACCCATTATGATCCAAAAAGTCCGAAAATGCAATTTTCAGACCGCGTCCGTAGGTGTGTACGTATTGTAATGTCCAAAATTTTGTACTAGAAACTTTAAGGCTAGAATAATTTTATGTGAAATCATTAAGAACCAAACCAACAATTGTAAACTGAATTGAGTGCATTTCATCACTTGAACTCGATTAAAAATTCCAAAAACATTGGAATCGAGTTCAAAAGTGATGAAATGGCACACTTGGCATGCCCCACTTACCCAATACTAAGATTCGCACGCGAAGGAACGATTGACAACCGATTAATTAAAACCGCGAAAACCGAATGAACTACTTCCCCATAAAAATCAAAGAGTGGGAAAAGTCATACGACATTTTCCATCAATTGAAAATGGACTCGTTGGAGCCCATGTAACAAGTGACCCCAAAATTCATATAAAAATGTCAGAAAAACCAAAATTAAGCAGTCTTGAAGCAGCGACGGAGCAGTAACAATTCTGGTGGAAATAGTTCATTTAATCGGTCCGGTTTTTCAATCCTTCCTTCGA
>NW_021680618.1:282233-287216 GCF_001412515.2 Diachasma alloeum | reverse complement strand
TAAGTTACGAACAATTGAAATTATCCGGGAATAAAATTTCTTTAACCGAGAGTGGTGACTTTTCTTGCAAATAAGGAATTCGTTCGTTGTGACGCGTTGTGGACAGTCTCAAATAAACTCTTAAAATCTTAAAATTCAACTGTCAAAATTCATTAAAATATCAACGAGTAGAAGAAAGTGTTTCCGTGAAAGTATCCATAATAGCCTTTAGCGCGACCAATTGCTGGTGAGGAAATTACGGATTTACCCAGGGATCTACAAACATATTGAATAATTTATAAATAGACCGAATTGTGAGTAACAAAATTTGGGAACCTAAATTTGAATCCTTCAGACCATTCCAGGGATAGGAATTTTAGCTACATAAATTTCTGTACAATCACGCTTATGTTTTCGAAAACCGAATAGTTACACAATATATATTTAAATTCAAATTTGATTCCCATTACAACTCCAAATTTCTTGATCAGAAATTAGTCTCAACTCAAGCCCTATCCCTAAATCAAACCCTTTTCCTTTATATTTTAGAAAAAGGTAAGAGTATAGAACTTTGCGTCGTCCAATAATTATAAAATCTAATAATTTTAGCTTTGATTTTAATTTGACAATTAAAACATGTTTTTTCGATGCTAAAATCTTTTTCCGGACATAACAGTATGTATGTATGTATGTAACAAAATTTTCTTCAATTATTCGCCAGTTCAACCATGGAATTCAATCTTTTTTTTCTCAAATGTAGGTCTTACTGAGCCTCATCTACTGCCATTGATTGAAATTCAATTCATTAATGCATTTTTAAAATTTTCGAATTTTTTCAAAAATCGCTTTTATTACGTTAACAAAAAAAAATGTTTCAAATTCATTAAATAACGGCTTAAAAAATTCGTTGAGATGCCCTTAACAGTATGCTCTTTCGACCGAGTTCGAAGATGAAAACGATAGCATTAACCGTTTCTACGATTTTTGTGAAAATTTGCAAAAATTATTATTTTTTTTTTAATCAGAATTTCGCAGATATCTTTGGATTCCTGGCTTCGAATGAATTGTATCATTGCTTGGAATGTTTGTATTGACGCCCTTAAGTGGAAGTTTAATGATGATTAAGATAACTGCTTCCGTTGATTCAGTTTTTTTATAATAACTTTCAGAAATTTCGAATTTTTCATCAGTTTCCCCGAAAATTAACTTTTTCAAGGTCTCTTCAAATGTGATGTTTCAAACTCAATCAATTATGGATAAATACATTTTTAACAAATAATATTCTGTTGAAATTTTGTTATGATATAAATAGCATCATTCTTTCATTTGATTTATACAAGAATTTTAGGAATCGCTTATGTTATTCGAAAGTTTGTTGCCTTTCCATGACTGTGGAAAATATGCTTTCGTTGATTATTTGAATGAAAGAAAAAGGTTCGAATTCATTCAAGTTTAATCTATATTGTAACGAACATGTGGGGATGTTCGTTAGGAACACTAAGAACGATCTGTAAACAGCGAGACTCCTACAACGTTGAATTAAAATCCGTGAGTAAGAATCCAAGAGCGAGAGAGTGAGAGCCCCTTATCCACTTCCGAGTGGCTTATTTTCGGTTAAAGTTATCGGTTCCGTTTATTAGTAAGGACTAGTAATTACGCGTCTTTGAGGGCCCAGAAAAATTATCGTGAAGAAGGGCCAACATTATAGAGTCATCCGGTTCTTTTTATGGGGTTCACCCTATTGTTAATCTTGCGGGTAATCGAATAGGTCCGGCTGAAATGCCGGCGCTCCAATTTCGTTGGATTTCCAGTGGTTAATTGGTTACGTTTATGTTTTGGGTGGAAGGTCGTTCGGAGCGAGTGCAACCATCGCCTCCAACGAATTGCCAGGTTGCCTTCGGGTTTTTGATAAGAGAAACGAGTTGAGCAGGAATTAGTAGTGAAGTTATAACAAGTGCCGGTAACTTGTCTTTTAACCCCGAAAATCCCGGAGATGCGATCCGTGAGAAGCGCCGAAGACCCTTCGTAATTATCCGAACGATAATCAGGTCGGCCTAGTCTCGCGTAACAATTAATAAAAAGGAACTAGTTTTGTGTTAGGTGATTAGAGAAGAGTTAAGTGAGATTTGAATAATCGCGCCAGGTCGTGAGAGTCGCGATTAATTGTCGTTAGATTCGCACCTTCGAGGGGCGTGTCCGCACCAATCAAAATTCGGGTGATTGAGCGGTGAATTCCGTGCTCTGAGGTGTCCCGAGACGCTCATGAGTTCGGCAGTTCGGCGTTGGCCCTTGACCCCACCAGAACTAGTGCCAGTACAGTGCCTATATTAGGAAGTAGTGTGCACATATTTGGATAAGTGGATCTATACGATGGCGAAGAACACCCCAAAGAGGGGTAAGAAACCCAAAGTGAGTTTTTAGTTCGGTTTATGTATTTTTCCGAATTCATTTCGGCTTTTCGTTATTCGACTACGGGGTCTTCAGCCCCGTACGTCGCATTTTATTCCGGTAAAACGGTGATTGTGACCCTTAATCCAGATTATGGGGTGCCAATTTCCCCCTTTTTTTTCACTCATGATTGGGTGGTTTTCGTTATTTTTGATGGGTTATTCAAGGGGATAATTACTCCCGTTTAATTGCCAGAGTGCGTCCATCCCCGTTATACGTGGGCTTTTGCGCGTAAGAAATTCCACTCGTATTTGAATTGAGTTGGTTCGCGTAGATAGTTAATTAAAATTAAAGTTTGTGGGTCAATGTGTTCGGGGGGCTTCCCTGAGTAATTTATCTCAGGGTTTCCGAAAATTCGCTCTGCCGATTTCCGGATATTCCATTTTTGGTTCTTATGGATTTCCAGCCCATTCTCGCTGGCGTGTACGCCGTGTTTCTCGAGGGGGAATTCCCCCCGACTCTCGACTCCCCCTCAGATACTCATCCACGTTTACACGTGGCTATTCTCGCTTCACGCGAGCCTTTTAGCGTTTAGAATTCCGCTCAGGGATTAATGAACCTGGGGCGGCTAATTCTTTAGTAAAAATTATTTTTTTGGTATTGTTGTCTTCGGTAGACTCTCCCGGACATTTTGTCTCAGGGTCCGTAATTTTTGACTCTGCCATTTTCGAGTTATGGCAAGTTGAGTTTTACGGAATTTCAGCCGTTTTGGCTGGTACGAAAAATCAATGGTTGAATACGTTCTCCTCTCTCTCGCTCCCATTGTCGCTCGCATACCTTTCCCCCCAGTTCTCGGAATTCTCGAGTATTTAGAGATTAGCGTGTATTTCTACTCTCCCCAAATGTTTATTTCGGGATATTTGAGGTATTTATCGGTGATATTAATTTTTGCGAATCTTTTTGTTAGGTTAGACTAATTCCTATCAGAGTGCGGAATTAATATTATGATTATTATTATTATTATCATCAGTATTGTTAGCTATTAATTGTAGATTTTTTTTCTTTTATATATATATATATATATATATATATATATATATATATATATGTTTTTTTGTTGAGAGAATTGAAAGGTCTTTTTTTGAAAAATTGGTGATTGACAAATTTCAATAGTGAAACAAGTAAGGACAATACCTATTTCTTCTTTTTTTTTTTGTAGTTTTAACCACCCAATACCCGTCTCCACCTGAAATCCACCCCTCTCTCCACAACCTAGCACACTGAGCGAACCAGGGACCGCTACCTTTCCCCAAAAATCTAGTTTCCTCCTTTTTTTTGTACGTTTTAGTTTTTCGACTTAGTAGAGTTGATTTTGTGGATTCGTCCGGTTTGGTAATTCCGGTTAAAAATTACCTGGTGCCCATGAATTTTTTTTTTGCATTTTGAGTTTAACTAGATGAAGGGGAAGAAGGGCGAAGGTAATAGACATTTTTGACCCCCATACAAAAATGTCACGTTACAATTTATTTAATAATTTTAATGATTCATGCAAACTAGTTATGAGCACCTAAAATATCATTTAAAAAAAACTGATATATTCATAATAATTGACAGCCATAACCTACACGTGGCTTATGGAAATGACAAACCTGTTAAATACAGAAATTAGAAAAGAACCAATTGTAATAGCTAGAAAACGATTCAATGGAAATATAAAAGCGAAATGGAAACATAAAATGTAGCTTATGAAATGAATGCTACAAAGGAGCAATGAAAGTGATAAAAGGATAATAAAAAAAAATAAAAAAAATAAATGAAAGGTTTGAAAGGTTATGTAGGATTGAAAGAATGATTAAACACAGTTTGATTATCATAAATGTAATTAAGTTTATTCAGCAACATAACGCGACAACGGTCGAGGCACAAGTGGTACACAGTACGAGTATATCTCATAGAGGCGCAACGGCGCCGTAGCGACACAGTCAGCCACACTGTCGGTATCAAGGAGAATGGCGTAGGGCGCCAAATTCAACAATCCCTCCCACCATAGACAGTATCCTTGAGTCCTCTCCAGTCTTCTTCTCTCCTGGTAAAATATTCTCGTTCATCACAAAGTTTCTTATTTGGCAGCTTTATCTCGCCTCAGTATTCTCGCCAAGTAATTTCGTCAGTTTAATCTCATCAGTTTTTCTATCTCGCCAATTTTATGTCTCCAAGAAGGTCTCGCCAAATTAGTTATTTCCAAGACAAACAGAAAGAAAGTAATTTAAATATTTACATTCATTATTAGGTCCATCACCCCCTCTACTGGGTTCCCACTTTGTCGTAGTGAGGGAGCTCGGTCGCGGGCGGTGGAGGTCTTAAGGACTACCGCTGCCCGCGGTCGCTAAGAGGAGTCCACCCAATCCATGTGTGTGAGCGGCGTAAGCCATGGCCTCGGCCATACCGTGCCTAAGGATGCGTGGCACAGGGGGAGCTGTGTCGCTAACGGTGCCTCTCAGAAACCTGGGCGACCTCTGAGAGTAGTCTTGGGTGTAACCCACCCGAGACAAGCCAAGCCCTGGGCAATCGCGGCAATGCACCAGGTGAAAACGCTTAACCGCGGTACTCGTGGGA
>NW_021680618.1:254170-279802 GCF_001412515.2 Diachasma alloeum | reverse complement strand
TCATACAGCTCTCAGAGCTCATCTGTTCAAGATGAAACTTGCAGAACAAGAAGACTGCAGACTGTGCGGAGGCGATAAGGAGGGCGTCATCCACATTTTATGTGAATGCCCCCTATTAGCACTCCGTCGCTATAAAATCTGGGGCCAGGCTTTCCTGAAACCAGAGGACTTACAACAAGCGGCTGTCACCAGCCTTATTAGCCTAGTGAGAAACACAGGGCTGGGGCTGTGTGACTGACCGAAACTAAGGCGGAAGTTACAAAAGATCGTATGATTTAGGTGACTCTGGGCGCTTTAAGTGACCAGCCGCACTTTTTTTTTATTCTATTCTATTTTTATTCTATTAGGTCCATCAAATGCTTGTGTGTTTCAGATGCCAATGGTTTGGTGAAAATATCAACAAGCTGATCCCTTGAGCCAATCCAAATGATTTTTATATAATTCTTTTCAACACATTCCTTTAAATAATGCGATTTGTTCTCTACAATGTGTCTCAATTTCATTCCTCCATTTGTTTCTGCACTAACAATAGCAGGTTTATTATCACACCTTAAGATCATTGGAACAGGGGGATCAACCAGTATTAGTTTCAAAGAGTTGTGTAACGACATCATTTCTCGACTCGCCTCGCTCATTACAACATACTCGGCTTCACACGTAGAAAGTGCTACTGTAGTTTGTTTGTGAGTTCGCCAAATGATCGAATCACCAAACAGTCTAATCACAAATCCACAAGTTGTGATTGAATCTTTACAATCAGAGAAACTCGCATCAGAATAACTCTGAATGTCATTAGTCTCACCTGAATATCTTAGACCTAAGCCCGTAGTATCTCTCAGATACCGAAAAATTCTTTTTAACATTTCCCAATCACTTTCTTTAGGATTTACTTGAGTTCTGCTTATCACATTGACTACATATGCAATGTCTGCTCTCGTAGCACCAGCCAAATACAAAAGACTACCTACAGCCTCTCTGTAAGGGATGTTTGCTTTTGTTTCTGTCCTTTCCAAAGTCCCATTATCATATTCTGTTTCTCTAAATTTTCTCTCANTCTGGTCTCGTAGCACCAGCCAAATACAAAAGACTACCTACAGCCTCTCTGTAAGGGATGTTTGCTTTTGTTTCTGTCCTTTCCAAAGTCCCATTATCATATTCTGTTTCTCTAAATTTTCTCTCATTATTAGCTACTTGAGAAGTATTCATTGGTGTACGTTGTGGATGTGCTTTATCAAAGCCAAACCTACTTAATATCTTTTGAATATATTTTTCCTGATTTAATTTAATAATCTGATTTTCTCTGTCTCGCCTAATAGGTATGCTCAGGAATTCCTTGGGTTCTCCCAGGACTGTCATTTCAAATTTGCTACTTAAAGTAGTCTTTATTTCAGCCAATTTATCGTTATCATTACTCGCCAACAACATATCATCTACATAAAGTAGCAGAAGCAAGAACTTGTCTTCATCTCGCCAAGTGAATGAACAAGGTTCTAAATCCGAGTATTGCAGATCCATACTCAAAGCTATTTCGGTGAATTTTACATTCCACCGTTTGGAACTGATACGAAGACCATAAAATGCTTTCTCCAATTTGCACACATTTTCTTGCCTATCTTTGTCAGTATGATCAGTTCCTTCTGGAATTTCCATGTAAATTTCCTCATCTATCACACCATTGAGGAAAGCAGTTTTAACATCTAGTCGACACACCTCTAGATTGTATTTGTTTATAATTGATATAACTATTCTCACCAAAGGTGAACGAGCTGCTGGAGCATAAGTTTCCCTTAATTCATAAATGTTCTTATCCTTGAAACCTCTGATTACTAGTCTCGCCTTGAATCTTATTTTTCCATTTGCCTCATTTTGACACTTAAAAACCCATTTTGAATCAATGACATTTAATCTTTTTCCATTCATCATACTTAGAGGTCTTTTAACAATTTTCCATACTTGATTTCTTTCTAACGAGTTCAATTCTTCATCAACCGCATTTAACCAAGAATCTTTATTTTTACTATCTATAGCTTCTCGATAATTTGAGGGATCATCACTTATGCTTGATAAAAGTGCATGATACACTTCATCTTTTTTTTGTACTAAATCTATCTCGCATATATTACTGAAAACACTAGTGAAGAAAACATTTCCATTCACGTTCTCATCAATTACCAACTCTGAAAAACTATTATCATTTATTGTTTTATATTTTATATCAACTGTCTTCACTTTCTCGGTATTGTTTTATTCTAAAACTTCTTTCCTTCGTCTACCTCTTTTGCGTTTTATCTCTCCCTGCGATTTTGAAGAATCCACAGCCTCACCTCGATTCTTTTCGAATTCAACAAACCATTCATCTTTATTCTCCATTTCTCCATAGTCTGGGAAATCTTTGATGCCGTTTCCCTTGTATTTATCCCCATACACTAATTTTTCATTGAATTTAACATGTCTACTTTCCTAATATTTTCCTAGCTCTGGCTTTCAGAGTTGATACCCTGTTGGAGTATATCCAACTAAGACCATACCCACACCTCGAGGTCCAAACTTTGGGCCAGTATTTCTAGCACTTTTTACATAACTTGGACTACCGAATCTTTTGATTTGATTAACATCAAAGCTGTGATCAGGTGCGAATCTTTCTAAAGGAGTTATCATGTTGTTTGATTTATGTGGAGTCCTATTGTAAGCGTAAACTGCAGCAGTTAAGCCCAGATCCCACATGCCCTTTGACAGTCTTGAGTCAAACATATAACATCTCACCTTTTTCTGGATAGTTTGATCAAATCTCTCAGCGACACCATTGTGTTCACGTGTATCAGGGGCAGCTAACTGTAATTGCGCCCCTAGACCCTTAAGAACTTCAACTGTATGCCCGCCTGTATACTCTGTTCCCTGATCTGATCTGAGATAACACACTTTCGCGTCATAACCCAGTAAATTACACGTACTTCTAATGAACATCTCAAGACAATGTCCTGTTTCACATTTCGCCTTCATTGGATAAGCCATAGCGAATCGAGATACGCGGGAGCGTATCGGGCCAAGTCCACGAAATCACCAAGAGCGACCAAGTATCTATACACCACACAACTTCCCCCTCCACAACCACCAATCTATTTTTTTTTAATAATCAATTCACGCGATCATTTAGATAAAAACTGGCCTTAGTTACATTATATAAATCGCATATCAGCTTTCCACTGATGCAATTATCGGTTGAATTAGTTGAATATTAACAAAGATAGCCACATAGCAACGAGCTATTATGCACATTTTTCGGGTTTCGATTATTATCCATCTGTCTAGGGCATACATTTCTCTTATGAAGTTGGTAATTCTCACTAGATCTTACCTCACTATATCCTCAACTATCTGTAACTAGATCTCAGGTAGTAGGGGTTGACCTCCAGGTACTTAGCCGACATAGGGCACTAATTAAAAAAACGACCTTATGTACTCGATTGTACGTCGTTAGGACATGATTGTACAGTGAAAATATTTGTTTGTACATTCACCAATTAATTTTTAAAAATTAATCAAATTTTGACATGATGCTGGCCGACAAAAATTGTAAATTGTTCGATCAACCCCAATTAAGGGTCCAATCGAAAGGAAATCGTTTGGAGATTCTAAATTTAATGACCCCATCGTTTGTAGAATCATTTATAATTAAAAATTATACTGAAATGTTCAATTACCATTTATCCTTATTTCCATAGGATACGGACAGTCTCTGCATTACCGACATTAGTATTCAAAAAGTGTTTGTATGTGTGTTTACAATATTTTTATACAAAAGTTTCTCATGTTAAATAACATTGAAGGGAATTATATCAATTTATATTGGAAGTTAATCATTTCATTTGTGCCCTTCTAGCCATTGGAAATATGTTCAAACGTAGGGTTACATTATCAAGTATTATCATATCAGCCTAATTTAGGTTATAATCAGGTAAGAATTGTTGAAAAGTTTTTTATGAAACATTTTTATTAACAAGTTTTGATTTTTTTTTCGAACTTCCGCCGCGAAAACTAGTCATGAAAATGGCGATCGTACCGGTGCCTGATAATTAGCACCACATAATTAAAAAAATATTTTGTTTTCCATTTAGGACAATAGCAGGATCATCATAAAACATTGTAGTAGTATTCAAAATGTTTGTAGGTCCTCCATTGATTTGTTACTAATTAATTAAAATAATGAGCAAAAGTTAGCTCCCCACTTTCCTAATTTTCATTTGTAGACCCAAATTGACCTTGTCAACCGTTAGTAAATCGTTTGTAGGTAATAAATAATCTTGAATAATCTGTGTAGATCTAATTGTTGGTTAAAAATTAATTAATTATAATAAAAATTCACATAGATTAAAATTTATCATTCGATTAATTGATGAAGGTAATTAGGTACACTGAACAATCAAGTTTTTTTAGGGTGAAATGATTATATCGGTAAATTCGCCCTGCCCTGCATAACAACATTACGAAGGGTGTAACAATTTGCTATCTTGGGAATAATTATTTCACCCTAAAAAGAATTAATAGGGTCCCCAGACGATCGCCATTTTCACTAGTTTGCGCGGTGGATATTTGAATATTATAAATTACGATTTGATGAGATTCATTGAATTATCTTATCTAATTAGTGAAGAAGACGGTCTTTCAGTAATTTAGAACCTTATTCCAGTCGGCTTGCAAATATCAATACACAAATCATCCTTTTCTGAATTTGAAAAAAATAATTGAAATCTGCCAAAAAACCAAAAAAAAATATATTTTTTTGAAAAAAACCGCCAAGTCGTTTGATTGTAGATTTCGAACCGGGGATTCTACTTTTTTGAAAATAAAATGAAATGAGCCAAGTGAGAAAAATCAGTAGAAGCAAAATAAAGTACTTGGCGCGGAGTTTTCCATCAAGTAGCCTGTCCCTTATCAATCTAATTTCAATCTCCTGCCCCGCGCCAAGTACTTTATTTTGCTTCTACTGATTTTTTCTCACTTGGCTCATTTCATTTTATTTTCAAAAAAGTAGAATCCCCGGTTCGAAATCTACAATCAAACGACTTGGCGGTTTTTTTCAAAAAAATATATTTTTTTTTGTTTTTTGTCTTGAGAAGACATCGATGAACACAGAAATTGGAGTAATAGGCCCCATCACATCTGAGTGAACCATTTGCAATGGTGCTGTTGCTCGCCTGCGCAACGATGGGAATGATAACACGGTAAAACAAAATATGGTCAAGTTTTTTTTACCAAAGATGAAATTTCCACCACTTATAGATTTTTGCACGCTGAATCCAACAGTTTTTGCAAAATTCCTCTAGCACGTCAGGTTTTAGAGAAAAACAAGTGGGAAATTGCCCCTGCATCATATATAGTATGGTTTTTTTGCTAATAGATTAGCAATATGCTTCCGAACGGTCATTTTGCATACTAATTTTGTTTTTATTTTTCTATAATCATGATTGTTCACTTCTACAGTTTCGTATTCCATGTTATTGTTTTCTATGGAATTTTTCTTATTTCTCTTATTGTTTACGATCAATCATATCACCCAATCGGTTGTAATAATCAATCATTTTTTTGTATACTCTTTTAGGTTCTCACGACTTATTCTCATTTCTCATTTTATCCCTTGGTATTGCATTTTCTGAGGGGCGAAGGTAAATTTCACTTTTGAAAAACCTCCCTTGAGTCATTTTTATGAGATAATTTGTGTGAGATTGGAGTGTCATGAATTTTGGTCTTTTTTGACATACAATCATTTGTAGTTGGAAAATTTGTGCATCACATGACCGTAATTTTTTGGTCATATGACGCGATCTAAAAAATTACGGTCATTTTGCATATCTATGACTTACTCCAGGTCCACGTGGGGACCCCACGTGACCCCGGAATGATTTGCCAATGGAATTTCACGTTCCCGATGGCGGAAAAAAATTGAAAACCCGTTAGTTTTCGTGTGACAAATTCCCGTCATTCTCGAATCAATTCTAACATCTCCATCATTTTTTTCACACCTAATTGGATGCATTTAGCACAAGTTACTGGGAGAAATCATCAAAAACCGAAATTTCCAAAAAATGGATGACAATTTTCCGAATTTCCAAAAATTATCCCAAACATAAGATTTATCGAAACAGCTATCGTGATTATCTTTCAACTCTGACTTAGTAACGTTGAAACAAACATTTTAATCTATGATTGAATCCATTTGAGTGCGAAAATCCAGAGATATCTACAGTACTCTGATTAAAATTTTTTTTTCTTTCTTCTGATTTTTCGAAAAATTAAACTGACGACGATTGCTATCACCTTCATCTCCGAACTCGGTCAAGAAGAGACCCCGACGATTTTTTTGAGCCGTCATTTAATGAATTTGAAACATTTTTTTTTTAGTTATCGTGAAAAAACCGATTTTCAAAAAAATTCAAAAATTTTAAAAATGAATGAATGAATTAAATTTCAATTTATGGTGGTGCATAGGGCTTACCAATACCTACATTTGAGAGAAAAAAATTATTCGATTCCATCGCTTCCCTAGCGCACAATCGAAAAAAACGTGCGTGTTTGTTACATACACACGCACATACATACACACGTACGGACACGGTCTAAAAAATGCATATTCGGACTTTTGGGGTCATAATAAGTCCATATAAAACAAAAAATCAAAAACTTAAATTTTCATGATTACAATCCGTCCATTCGGAAGCAAAAATGTTAAATTTGTGAAATTTGTTAAAAATGAACTTTTTCAAAAAATTCTAATTCAATGAATTTTCGACAGAATTAAATGGAAAAAAATGGCAGAGTATAGTTGAAAAATTATTTCATCTGTTTGAATAAACCTGTTTCAATTCCGTGGCGTGATTTCGCTGCAAAAAAATCCTAAATTTCATAAATTTGGTTGATTACGTGAACTTTCGGAAGTTGGCTTCGTATAAATTTCTAACCCCCTGGAATTTATTCAATAAGCACGTGGTTATTTTTGCAAAGACTCACGGTTATGGAAATAAACTGCGAGAAGGTTTTTAATGAATTTCTCAGTTGGGATTGATATTGGTCGCCGGTTGAAAGGAAAATCGTCATTCTGGAATTACCATTGGGAGATTCAAATGTTGAATATGAGGTATTTTCTCTCTATCATCCTACGTAAAATTGGCTTACATTCACTATTTTATTTTATTTTTTATTCGGAGGATCCCCAAAGACCCTAGAATGACAGTTCCATATCTCTCATCGTTTATGCGGCTTCTGGACTGTTTCATTGGTCATGCAAATTTACTTTCCAACTTGACTCCCCTCCTGACACAGAATTTTCATCGGCTGGAATCATCCCTGAATTTTTTTTATCGTGTGTGTATGTGTCACTAGCTTTATTTCCTATTGTCAAATTAATTTTCTGCGCAAATAATTACAGTAAATCAAGTTTCTGAAATAAATTGTCTCGTCTCGTTACGTTTCTCGTCTCGTTCGTCTCGTCTCGTCTCGTTTCTCTCGGGTCTCGCGGCATCACTACAATAGAAAGAAGGCTGGAAAAATTCCTTGGTTGACAAGTTGTGTATTTTGATAACTTCATCCCAGAGAATTCATGCCAGATCGGGAAGGAACAGAAAAATTCATAAAAGTCAAGCAGGAGAGATGAGTGGAGCGAGTGGAGAGACGACTAGAGTGATGGTAGGAGGTAAGCGAAAGGGGCAAATGGAGAGATTACAAACCTTGATTACAAGATTTCAAGACCCCAGCCATTGACTGACTTGTCTTTTGCGTTTGAATCTCCCTGCACGTCTCCCCATTTGACCCTTCTAGGAATTCACTTTTCTCACCCGTTTGACCTTTGTAATCTCAACCCTTCCGCTTGACCCTTGTAGTCACTCCACATTCGTTTCATCCAATTTAACAGAAGAATTTCGGGGAGAAACCCATGAGCAACTTCAGGATGGAACTGTCTTCTCTAACAGTTCGCAATTTCCTTAGAAATGTCGCGAAAATGTAAAAACTTACCCGATTCATTCTGTTACGTTTATGCACAATTCATCTCTACATCACAGAGGAGAAATATCATCCCTGCTGTGAAGGAAGCCTATGAGATCGTGTTCAGCCGATCCATGTGTAACCAGGACAAACCCTGGACTCCATCAATGTGCTGCTGCTCTTGTCGCGTCCTGCTATACGTATCAGTGAAAACCAGGGAGATGAAACTTGCGTTCAACGTCCCAGCGATATGGAGAGAACAGTATGATCACATCACAGACTGTTATTTTTGCTTGACAAACACATACGGATATCCTCGTAAAAATAAGAAGACTCTCTAATATCCAACCGTAAAATCATTGGATCCACCATCATTTTCGGCGATGGTACTTGTATTTCAAGGGAAGAAGGATACAACATCGGTGGACACGCCTGTTGCTGCAGAAACACCTGTGTGCACCGATACAGACGACACAGAAGACATTTCCAAAGACGAAAATTACATAGAAGAAGTACCACCGGTGTTAGTGAAACCAGGTCTCATGACCCACGGGCAGTTGAATGATCTTGCTAAGGACTTGAACCTCACGAAGGGAAGATCGGAGTACATGGGTTCGGTTCTCAAAGAATTCAACGTCTTAGAACCTAGGATTACTACCAGCCATTTCCGTCATCGAGATCAGACCTTTCGTGAGTATTTCGTGGAAGAGGAAGAGCTTTTCTATTGCTCCAATGTGGATGGCCGTATGAAAAGTCTGGGGCATGATCATCATCCAGAGGCTTGGCGCCTCTTCATCGATTCATCTCGTACCAGTTTAAAGGCTGTACTCCTTCACATTGGCAATATTAACCCTTCTGTGCCTGTTGCGTACTCTACCCCATTGGAAGAGAACCATGGAAACGTGCAACTCCTCGTTGATAAGATTCAATACAGGGAATACAAGTGGCTCATCTGTGCTGATTTGAAGATGGTCGCACTCCTCATGGGGATGCAACTGGGATTCATGAAATACAGCTACTTCCTATGCCATTGGGACAGTCGGGATAGAGAGAACCATTATAAAACTAAAGAATGGCCGTAACGCGATGAATTCATCCCTGGTAATCGGAATATTGTTGGGGAGTGACTCACTGAATCAGAGAAAATCTGTTTACCTCCTTTGCACATAAAACTTGGACTCATATCGAGCTTCATGAAAAGACTCCAGAAGGACGGACCAGCATTTGCCTACTTAAAAACTCTCTTTCCAAAATTGAGTGACGCCAAAATTAAAGCAGGAGTTATTGTTGGCCCACAAATCCGCAAGTTAATTGAAAATGATAAAGATTTCGAGAAAACCCTGAATCAGATTGAGCTGAAAACATGGCACTCACTGAAGAAGGTCTTGTCTGAGTTCCTTGGAAGCCGTCGTTCACCACACTACCGACGAATTGTGCAACAGATGCTTCTGAATTTTCAGAAAATGGGGATTAACCTGTCTCTGAAAATTCACTTCTTATATTCCCATCTAGATTTTATTCCGGAGAAGCTAATCGAAGTCAGCGAAGAACACAGAGAACGATTCCACCAGGACATCGCGACAATGGAAAAGCGATATCAAGGAAAGTCCATACTCCATATGTTGAGAGATCATTGCTGGAGTTTAATGAGCGATGATGATACGGAGCACAAACGCAAATCGTACAGGATCTCTTTTCAGAACGCTGAAACTGTAAAACGACGGAAAACTTGTTGATGACAATTTTTCATATTCAATGTTCAAAACTCGTTTTTTCTTCTTCTGTGATTAAATGCAAAACCCCTTTGCTCAACTCTTATCCTTGACTTTACTCTTATTCTTTACTTTGATACTTACTTTTAATTTTACTTATGCTTTATAGCTAGTTTTGAAACTTCACCCTGATGTACTCTCAAATTCTATCCTAATGGTACACTAGCATTCATCACACTGATGCGATTTTGATGAATTTTGATGGGTCACCGTGAATACCTGAGGCTTCATTTGATGAAATACATACAAAAGTATTCATTTCTTTATGAGAGAATTTATTTTCAAAATATAACGGTAATTTCTCGAGTAATAAATTGAATTACATACAAAAAATGAAGTTAGAGACATACAAACAATCCCAAAATAGAAATTGTTGATAGAAATTAGGTTCAGAAAAGGGAAAATGTGGGAAGTAAGTCGGCATGTCTGCTGAACCAATCCAGGGGATATAAACTATGAGGGACATGGAACTGTCATCCTGGGGACTTCGTGGGTCCTCATTGTATTAATGCAGTAAGACCTTATGATGAATAAAATAGTAAATGGATGCAAATGTGGGTGTGAGCAATCCTCCAATAGGTGACAGAAAGAAAATACCTCGCATTTCACGTTTCAGCCTCCCAACGGTAATTCCCGGATTCACAATTTCCCTCTTAAAAGGCAGCCGATATCACTTCAAACTGAGAAGTTCCCTCAAAAACCTTCTCACAGTTCATTTTTATAACCTTGAGCCTTTAAAAAAATAACCACATGCTTATTGAATAAATTCCAGGGGTTAGAAATATATACGAAGCCAACTTCCGAGAGTTCACGTAATCAACAGGTAACTCAACCAAATTTATGAATTTTAGGATTTTTTTGCAGCGGAATAGGTTTATTCTAACGGATAAAATAATTTTTCAACTATACTCTGCTATTTCTTTCCATTCAATTCTGTTGAAAATTCATTGAATTAGAATTTTTTGAAAAAGTTCATTTTTGACAAATTTCACAACTTTAACATTTTTTTTCTCTAAAACCTGACGTGCTAGAGGAATTTTGCAAAACACGTTGGATTCAGCGTGCAAAAATCTATAAGTGGTATAAATTTCATCTTTGGTAAAAAAACTTGACCTTATTTTCTTGTACCGTGTAATTTATTGAATTTAGACGTTAAGCACACCTCACAATCTCTAATGAATTTATCATCAAATTTTACTGCATTTAATTCTGTATTATCTGGGAATTTCTTTTGTAATGCCTTGAGGTAACTCGTTGAGGCATTTCCAAATCTACAGTGCCACAACATGACATCCTGATTCTTCAAATAGCTATTTTTATCAATTGAAAGTTTTGGAAAATCTTCTAACGAATCATCCCATGGGAATTCATGAACATCTTGCAATTTCCTATCCCAAATGGTGTGATCAAAATTTGATTGTTCATAGGGAACCTTTTCTTTAGTAATTATTTTCTCTTTTATTAAGTTTTCACTCCCTTTTTCATTATGCTTTTCTTCCTTTGCCTTTTCTTCAATTTTATTCTCTTCCTCATTACGCTTATCAATTTCGTCTGTTTTCTCACCTGTTTCATTCTGAAAATTTGCTGTGACACTTCTGGTAAGATATCTTCTCACCTCACTCTCACCGNAGGCAGCCGATATCACTTCAAACTGAGAAGTTCCCTCAAAAACCTTCTCACAGTTCATTTTTATAACCTTGAGCCTTTAAAAAAATAACCACATGCTTATTGAATAAATTCCAGGGGTTAGAAATATATACGAAGCCAACTTCCGAGAGTTCACGTAATCAACAGGTAACTCAACCAAATTTATGAATTTTAGGATTTTTTTGCAGCGGAATAGGTTTATTCTAACGGATAAAATAATTTTTCAACTATACTCTGCTATTTCTTTCCATTCAATTCTGTTGAAAATTCATTGAATTAGAATTTTTTGAAAAAGTTCATTTTTGACAAATTTCACAACTTTAACATTTTTTTTCTCTAAAACCTGACGTGCTAGAGGAATTTTGCAAAACACGTTGGATTCAGCGTGCAAAAATCTATAAGTGGTATAAATTTCATCTTTGGTAAAAAAACTTGACCTTATTTTCTTGTACCGTGTAATTTATTGAATTTAGACGTTAAGCACACCTCACAATCTCTAATGAATTTATCATCAAATTTTACTGCATTTAATTCTGTATTATCTGGGAATTTCTTTTGTAATGCCTTGAGGTAACTCGTTGAGGCATTTCCAAATCTACAGTGCCACAACATGACATCCTGATTCTTCAAATAGCTATTTTTATCAATTGAAAGTTTTGGAAAATCTTCTAACGAATCATCCCATGGGAATTCATGAACATCTTGCAATTTCCTATCCCAAATGGTGTGATCAAAATTTGATTGTTCATAGGGAACCTTTTCTTTAGTAATTATTTTCTCTTTTATTAAGTTTTCACTCCCTTTTTCATTATGCTTTTCTTCCTTTGCCTTTTCTTCAATTTTATTCTCTTCCTCATTACGCTTATCAATTTCGTCTGTTTTCTCACCTGTTTCATTCTGAAAATTTGCTGTGACACTTCTGGTAAGATATCTTCTCACCTCACTCTCACCGCCAGTGACATCAGCAACATTTGCTACTACTCGCCTGTTTATTTGCTTGAAAGAATTCTCACCGATAGAGTTTGACTATACTGTTTCTAAATCGATTATCCAGTAAAGTTTTCTGTAAATTCCCGAGATGAAAAGTTCATTCGACAAAGGATCAAATATATCAATGTTCTTGTCAATATCAATTTTCTTAATGATAGCAGATTTGCTTGAAGAGCTTCTGCAAAAATAACTTTGTCAATTTCTAATAATTTACCACTCGCCAGTTCAATTTCTATGTTTCCTGCTCCCTCCGTTTTTAAGTCCGCTGACTCATTGTTATTCGCACACCTAATTACTCCACAATCTAATTCATTGAATGTTTTAAATATAATCCTAGAATTTGTTAAATGCTCGGTCGCGCCTGAATCTGCCAGAAAATCTGTCAGAAACTTATTTCCATTTGTTTGTTGACTATCTGCATAAAATGTTTAAGCACTTGATTGATCATAATTTTCTTTTTCCTTACCTTGATTGGAGTTATTTTTCTCTGTAGTTTTGTCGGAATTGGATTTCTTGTTTGATTTGTGAGATGACTTAAACCCTTGTTTGCTCTCGCCTCTTTTATAAGAGAGCCGACTCTTATCGAATCTTCCTCTTTTACTTGGACCATATGTCTCACCTCTCATTGGTCTTTTCGTTCCTCTATTGTTACTTCTATATTGATCTTGATAATTATTTCGATAATTATTTCTTGAATTGGAATTGTACCTTGGAGTCTGTTTAGAGTATCCTGAGCCAGTTGGTGCATTGTCATTACGGGGTACGTTTGGGCAATCTCTCGCCTTGTGATTCCCAAACTGGTTGCACTTGTAGCACAAGTATCCTTTCCCTTTATTGGGACAGTCTGGTCCTTTGTGTCCATATGCCTGACAAGCGAAACACCTTGGCCCCTTGTACTGTACAAAATTAGCAGTTTTAATATCAGAATCTGAGAGTTCACTTTTCATAGTAGCTTGTTCTTCTAATATCGCAATTTTCAACTCGCCAAAAGTCAAACCCACACCTATAGCTTTCCTTGTTACTTTTTCAATGATTTTAATGTGGGGAAAAGCTTTTATTACTGCATTGTAGAATGCATCTTTCTTTTCGCTTTCACTCAGAGGAATGGTGTCAGGAGCATTTTCATAAGTTGCAATTTTCTCATCAAACATATCGTTAAACTCGCCAGCTGTCATTTTAGCAGGATTGTATCTCATATTATAAAGATATTATCTCACCGAGTGTGAAGTTGCATTAAACTCAGCCATTTTCAATTCTTTCAGTTTCTTCAATATTTCTTTTGGATCTTGTAATTTGACAACTTTAGGGTGATAACTTCTGTCCAAATGATTGATCAGAATTTCTCTAACTTTGTGCTTCTGTTCTTGCAAGAGTTTCCTCGTTCACAGCAACCAGAATGCTATCATCAATGATGTATAAAAGTTTATTAGTTTTAATTTCTGATGAGAAATAATCATAGAAATGTTCATACTTCATTTTACTGTCCATTTTGTAATCTCTTTTGAAACTCATTCCCTTGTTAAGCAATTCAATTTGTAACTTATTGGTTACCGCGCCAGCTAATTGACTCAAAGGATTTAGATTGTTTACTTGACTTGACTTTGTCTGATTAATTTCATTGATCTATTTATTGAATATTGAATCAAATTAGACTTTCTAGATTTGTATGCTCATCTGACATCACTCCCCCATCTATTGTTTTCTCTTTGTTTGTTATTACCTGGATTGATGATTCGACAGTATTGCGATAATTATTAAAGGCTTTTATCACTTCTCCAATTTTGTCATTGTGCTTTTTGTCCAAGGCACTCAGCAGCTCCCGTACTTCCTTTTTGTTTTGTGCTCTCGCCTTAGCATTCAGTCCCACCTGGTTTCTATTCTCTGTTAGACCTTCATACAGTACTTTTGTTGAAGTTATATTTGAGTTACAGAGCTTTTCCACCATGCTCTTCAACTCAGCCAACTGTGTGTCTACAGAGACTGTTTTGGCAGTCTTGTTGCCGTTAGGCTGAACTGATTCATCGTCTAGATTAGAATTTACCAATTTCAATTTAAAATTTACTTTATTATCTGCTGTAATCTGGGGTTTCAGTTTGATTTGGTCAGTTTTGTCAACATCAATATTACTTGTGGTTTTCTCGCCTCCACTTATCGTGCCGCCATTTAACTCGCCGCTATTCGTCTCACCTCCAGTCAATTCGCTTGACTTGGACTCGCTTGTGGCCCTCGCCTCTGTATTTACCAAATCTTTATTCATCTCACTTGACCCATTCTCGATCACAGCTGTTGTTGATACTTGACTCTTCGGACCGTAACCAGGTAGATACATTGGTTTTTGTTCAGCCAACAATGCAGCGTCTAACACAGTCAGACATCTCCATTGATCCTCTGAGAAATCTCTTTTATCTATTTTAAAGTAAGAAACCGAAAAATTTATGATTATTTGTATTTGGTTTAATTTTTTATATTCAGGTCCAAAATCCCAAACTCGACTTGTTAAACATAAACAGACCGAATTCAGAATGAATGTGCTCTTCAGAAAATCTAAACATAAGACCTCCTCCTAACACATTCGAGTCTTTTTATGATTGCAAAATATTGATTTAAATATTTCTCAAGTAATTTGACTTCTTAATATTGCACGTTTCTAATGTGTATAGTATGCTCGCCTATTTACACTGTAAGGATATTTTCCCGGGTTGTTCGCCTAGGAAAAATCCAAACTACTTTTTAAGCCTTCTCTATCGCTCAATAATCGGGCGCCAGCCGAACCTTCACGGGAGGTTCGACGAAAACCGGCTTCTGAGGCAAACTCGTCGACTCAGACGACTTTTTGGCTGGACAATGGGTTGCCTAACTAACATCAGCGTGATATAGTAGAGTGGACGAGGTCCACCAGGAGTATTACCACCACATCCTCACGAGCCTTTGCAATCCGTGTATTATACCTTACGGCATAACTTCCCATAAATTCATGTCCTTCTGGAGAGTCTTTCGACTCTGCCAGTGTTCATTCTCCTCCCGAGTATTTCGACTCGGGGGAGTTTTCAGAGTCAAATGCGAATCAGCCAGGACTCCTCAGAGCCTGGGACGCCGAGAGGCTGATCCGACCAAAGTGGAACACTGTTACCCACTTCACGACCACCCACACTCTCGGCCACCAGTACTCGAATGTCGGCACATGGTCGGGTAGACAGGAGGACGATCTCTACTCCAGACCCACGGGCCCATGTGCTCGACATTTGTTTCGCCGAGCCGGGTAACGCCGGAAACAACAAAGTCGTCACTTCGTGTGCCGAAATAACTCCTTTTTATCAGTGGGANAAATCTTTATTCATCTCACTTGACCCATTCTCGATCACAGCTGTTGTTGATACTTGACTCTTCGGACCGTAACCAGGTAGATACATTGGTTTTTGTTCAGCCAACAATGCAGCGTCTAACACAGTCAGACATCTCCATTGATCCTCTGAGAAATCTCTTTTATCTATTTTAAAGTAAGAAACCGAAAAATTTATGATTATTTGTATTTGGTTTAATTTTTTATATTCAGGTCCAAAATCCCAAACTCGACTTGTTAAACATAAACAGACCGAATTCAGAATGAATGTGCTCTTCAGAAAATCTAAACATAAGACCTCCTCCTAACACATTCGAGTCTTTTTATGATTGCAAAATATTGATTTAAATATTTCTCAAGTAATTTGACTTCTTAATATTGCACGTTTCTAATGTGTATAGTATGCTCGCCTATTTACACTGTAAGGATATTTTCCCGGGTTGTTCGCCTAGGAAAAATCCAAACTACTTTTTAAGCCTTCTCTATCGCTCAATAATCGGGCGCCAGCCGAACCTTCACGGGAGGTTCGACGAAAACCGGCTTCTGAGGCAAACTCGTCGACTCAGACGACTTTTTGGCTGGACAATGGGTTGCCTAACTAACATCAGCGTGATATAGTAGAGTGGACGAGGTCCACCAGGAGTATTACCACCACATCCTCACGAGCCTTTGCAATCCGTGTATTATACCTTACGGCATAACTTCCCATAAATTCATGTCCTTCTGGAGAGTCTTTCGACTCTGCCAGTGTTCATTCTCCTCCCGAGTATTTCGACTCGGGGGAGTTTTCAGAGTCAAATGCGAATCAGCCAGGACTCCTCAGAGCCTGGGACGCCGAGAGGCTGATCCGACCAAAGTGGAACACTGTTACCCACTTCACGACCACCCACACTCTCGGCCACCAGTACTCGAATGTCGGCACATGGTCGGNCATCCTCACGAGCCTTTGCAATCCGTGTATTATACCTTACGGCATAACTTCCCATAAATTCATGTCCTTCTGGAGAGTCTTTCGACTCTGCCAGTGTTCATTCTCCTCCCGAGTATTTCGACTCGGGGGAGTTTTCAGAGTCAAATGCGAATCAGCCAGGACTCCTCAGAGCCTGGGACGCCGAGAGGCTGATCCGACCAAAGTGGAACACTGTTACCCACTTCACGACCACCCACACTCTCGGCCACCAGTACTCGAATGTCGGCACATGGTCGGGTAGACAGGAGGACGATCTCTACTCCAGACCCACGGGCCCATGTGCTCGACATTTGTTTCGCCGAGCCGGGTAAC
This sequence comes from Diachasma alloeum, assembly GCF_001412515.2. NCBI lineage: Eukaryota > Metazoa > Arthropoda > Insecta > Hymenoptera > Braconidae > Diachasma > Diachasma alloeum. The sequence continues at coordinate 262,794 of NW_021680618.1, read as the reverse complement.
GCCGGAAACAACAAAGTCGTCACTTCGTGTGCCGAAATAACTCCTTTTTATCAGTGGGAGATGCAGGAGCATCCCCCTACACTCGCCGCCAACGGTTATTCACCGAGGCTATGTGGAGTCCGAAACTCCTTATTATGGCTTATTCAGCCATTCCACAATCCAGCACACCGAGAGATTATTTCAACCTCTCGGTTCAAGCGTTCGCGTTCGACTAACTCGGAATCTTACTAGGCCTTCTCCCCCTAGTCTGGGTATCTCAGCGACGATAGGTAATTCCGTTACCCTATCCCCACCAATCAACCCGACGGGATCCCGGAGGCACCAGTCCTTTCACCTGGCCGTTGGTCCCTAGTCTACTCCGACAGCATATAGAATCACCCAGTTGGACAGCCTGTACGTCGGCCCCTTTTCCCCTCGCACATGCTGGGCGAATTCTAATATGGCGATAGTCTAGTAACGCCCTCCAGACCTCCAGGGGTCGCGGTTTCACCCATAACCGCTATGCCTTAGGTCTTTCATCGGTTTGTGATTCTTTTCATCTAGTCCCGGCTTCTTCAGCCTCCTCTAGATGTCACTTCATGTCTCAATTTTAGAGTTCACGTATCTTTTTAAGGGGATTTCAACCCGTAACGAGAAAATCTCGTTACAACACATGTGCCTGATGTCTCACCTGTTACATATCCAGTTCCTTCGTCTGGAAGAACATATACTTTATCGTCTATTATTGCTAGGGAGACCACTTCTTCCTCATGGTTTCCTTCGATTTGATGTTGTCTAATTAGAAGTCTCCACACTTCATACAGAAGTTCTTTATCAGCTGTAATTATTTATTTATAAATATCTTCGTCTGAAGATAGTAATTTTAAAATTCAATTTCATTAATTCGACCCATCAAATATTTAATTTGTTATTCTCGCCTATTAAACATTTTGATTTGAATGCATCCTTAATTTGTAAATTTTAATTTTGCGCTAGTGTCTATTGATTTTATTTTATTTTTTTATATTACGCTGGTGGACCCCGCACACACGCGGAACGTGGCCCAGAAAGAGAGAATCATTGTTTTTTACACCAATTTTTATATTCACACCAATTTTCGTTTTTCTTTCTATTTCTTGTTGTTCTCGCCTTGCTCGAGCAATGTGTGTGGGACTGCAGTCGTCGCTCTCTCTCAGACGCGCCTCGGTTGCGTGCGCAACCCACCCGGTGCGTCTACTTGTTTAAGCCTGTTGAAACCCATGCTCGCCTTCACTGCCGAGAAACTATTGTCACGGCGTCACTTGGCTTTCTTCTTTTGTTTTTCACTAAATATGATTTTATTTATGACAAAAGATGCTTCTTGCTTTTCAGTGATTTTTATGAATTTAATAGGATTTCTTTATCAATTCTTTTCAGTCTAAAAATCTCGATTTCAGGTCGGCGTCATGGACAATTAATTTCCGGCCGCTATTTTGATCATTTCTATTTTTCGTTCTCACCCATTCACTTCACTTAATTAATGTATTTTTCAGTACTTACATTTTCTCTGAGTACTTGTCATTTTTTTTCTCGTCTGTCATCTCTCACCCAGCTCTCCTCGATTTTTTTCTGGATATCCTTTTGTATCGCATGTGATCCAACCGAACACGTGCCCGATCGCCCGATAGCGTCCTTTTACAATTTCCGATTTATCGCTTCCAATCCTTTAATTTATGATAAATTTAATCATTGCGCAGTGGAAGCGTGCTGGGCCCATAACCTGAAGGGTTATTTAGGATTGAAAGAATGATTAAACACAGTTTTATTATCGTAAATGTAATTAAGTTTATTCAGCAACGTAACGCAACAACGGTCGAGGCCACGAGTGGTACATAGTACCAGTATAAAAACAAAAACAAATGTTTTTGTAAAAAAACTGCCCCAAGAAAAAGTTTTGTTTGGTTCTTACTGGGAAGTAGAAATTTTTGAAAATACAAAGAAATGAAAAAGAAAGCCAAGTCAGCAATGTCGAATAAACGAACATAGTGCACAATCAGATTTCTATAAGAGAAATTGTTTCAAATCGAATGAGGATTCTTAAAAAATTCTTGATGAAATAGAAAATTAGTAGAAGGAGGACCAACGTCCTTGGCGCGGATCAGAAGATGGAGAATTAGATTGATACTAGACAATGAGTTGAAAAACTCCGCGCTAAGAACGTTCGTCCTCCTTCTACTATTTTTTTTTCATCAAGAATTTTTTAAGAATCCTCATTCGATTTGAAACAATTTCTTTTATAGAAATCTGATTGTGCACTATGTTCGTTTATTCGACATTGCTGACTTGGCTTTCTTTTTCATTTCTTTGTATTTTCAACAATTTCTACTTCCCAATAAGAACCAAACAAAACTTTTTCTTGGCGCAGTTTTTTTACAAAAACATTTGTTTTTGTTTTTTTAGGGAGATTTCATTATTTTGTTCAAAATAAACAAGGAATCGTTTTTATATCCTTTAAATTTTTTCATTTTCAATTCAATTCGGCTCATTTATTATTCACACGATAAATCATCTTTCCAATTAACAATCGAAATAAAACAAATAGTTCTATTCCACAGTCGTTATTTGCACCGACTTTTAATTATTTATTGAAGATTTTCCGACTGAATTTGCTTCTTCGAGAATTCATTTGTGCACTAAATTCGATTGAAAAATATCTGTGGAATTCATCATTCATGCACCATATTCAATTTGTCAATTCCCGGGCTTGCTTCGAATAAAAAAATAGTTACATCAATGAGAAGGTTGTGGCCAATTTATATAATGTAACTAAGAGTATTTTTCATGTAGCTCGTAACGTTTGTATTTTATCTAATGGATATGATTCGGGTAACCCATCTTTTTTTCCTCGACATTTCTTCCCCGATTTTTTTTCCCCGACATTTGTTCCTCCCCAAATTTTCCTCGCAGCAATTTTTCCCATCCCAATTTTTCCTCGTCACTTTTTTCCTACCACTTTTCCTAATTTTCCGATTCAGTTTGCATATTTGACGTACATTTGCTCAACACAGCTATCGATGGTAATAATTAGTGGGATCTTCCTTGTTTGGTAAGAATCGACCGAATTACGACAACACGGTCGTTTATTGATTTTCGAGTGCGTATTGATTTTTCTAATGAGAGGGGATTATCTTCGGCTTTTTGGATTGAGCGATTACCAGAAGCATTCAATTATGTCAGTTTCAACAAGTTATTCGCGGGGCTAATCGCCACACTGCCTTCGAAGTTTATTCGTTCGTCGAAAGGGAAGAAAATTTTAATCGTAGATAATCATCTCCATTACTTGCACAGTCATGCTAAGAATTATTCGTGGAAATGTTCTCGCTTTGGGGATTTGATATGTTCAGGGAGAGTTCTAACAAGTACGGATACTCCTAAAATTGTATCGGAATTGTATCGGAGTTCACCGAGAACGATTACATTGGCTATCTCACCCGTTTGAACTACATTGTCTCATTGTGATTTGTCATTTATTTTTCTAATCATTGTATTGTAAAATTCAATTTACATTAAAATGGATATGACTTGTATAAAACTTTTTCCCTTCATTTTACTGCTCCAAGGGTTTATTGTTCGCTTTTGCATTGATGGAAAGAGAAGTGACAGTATGTTTTTGGAAAAAAAAATTGGGGAATATATGTCGGGGAAGAAAGGGATATGGAAGAAATGGCAGGAGGAAGAAATGACAGGAAAAAAGTGTCGGGGAAAAAATGTCGCGGAAAAAGTGGTGAGGAAAAAAAGTCGTGAAATCATGATTCGGAGGTAGTGGAGGGGGTAGTTGCTTCGCGTATAGATACACGGCAGCGATCGGCCTAATGTTTTGTACAATCGGAGTCAAAACTTTTCTTGGCCGATACTCTGTCGCGTATCTCGATCTCATAGAGGCGCAACAGCGCCGTGGCGACACAGTCAGCCACATTGTCGGTAACAAGGAGACTGGCGTAGGACGCCAAATTCAACAAGGTTCTATAAGAGAAAATAATAATACGAATAATAATAATTATAAAATTCAACTGAAGAGAAAATTTGACACGATTGACTGAAAAGAAACTTATTCAATTTAATGAAATAAAGTAAAATATAAATCATATACCGAAGAAAAAAAATCCAACGTGACCATTCGGAAGCATATTGCTAATTTATTAGCAAAAAAAGCTATACTATATGCTATACATCGGCAATTTCCCACTTGTTATAAATAAATGTCAGAATTGTGGAAAAAAGGCCGACAATTAATTTATACACCTCATATTTACGTGAAATTCTCAAGGTCATTGGGCTTGGGATTAGCTGTATAGTTCTGTCGAATGATAGTCAGAGCGCACAGAAAATGGTCAAGTGTTGCACGATCAATGCAAGTTCCAAGCATATTGACATTCGTGTGCACTTCGTTCGAGACGCATATCAGAAAGGCGTCATTGACGTCAAGTACATACCTACGGAGGAGATGCCAGCAGGCGTGCTGACAAAAGGTCAGTGTTCTACGAGTCATGGCCGGTGTATTTGGCGTTTGGGTTTCCCAGAAATTAAATGAGATATTTTTCGATTATGTACAGATAGATTCCGTTATGGGGGAGTGTTGGAGATATAAAGAAATCTATTTTATCTACCGCGTATAATTGGGCTAATTATTCGCCTATCAGTATAGGAAATACTCTAGTTAACGTCTGATCTAACCTAACGTTCGATATGTCTCTATCATGGCGTGTCTTTGGTATGGTACACATGTGCTCTGTATTATGTCATTTAGTAATCCAAATACACCTACATTCTGTTAACATTATATTCTAATGTCTACAAGTGATTTAAATCCCTTGAAGATCCTACTGGATATTGAACACTAAGATATACTTCATTTTAGAAAAAATATTTTCGAAAATCTAGAAATTTTTTCAAATTTTCGACCACGAATTCTGCAAAAAGAGGGGTTGTGATATCCGGAGGGGTGGGCTTGTAAAGAGGCGGGTTTTGCAGGGGTGGGTTATCGTTGGGGTTTTTCAAAAATATCTTCAAAACTGAAGGAGATAGCGAATTTTTACGAAAATTTTGGCAGGGAGAGGGGTGGGGCAAATTTTGAATGAAAAAGTGGGGTGGGGAGGTTCTCTTCTTTTTCAATTTGTCCCAGTTGGAAAATTTCAACAATTTCAAAAATTTCAAAAATTTCAAAAATTTCAACAATTTCAAAAATTTCAAAAATTTTAAAAATTTCAAAAATTTCAAAAATTTCAAAAATTTCAAAAATTTCAAAAATTTCAAAAATTTCAAAAATTTCAAAAATATCAAAAATTTCAAAATTGTTCAAAAATTGTTTAAAAATTTCAACTATTTTGAAAATTTTGAAAATTTTGAAAATTTTGGAAATTTTGAAAATTTTGGAAATTTTGAAAATTTGTAATTTTGACAAATTGAAAAAAAAAAATTGAGAAGCCGCTGTTGAAAATCATCCTTCAGTCGGGCTAAATGTCGAATTTTGCTCGCTCGGCAACCTTCGGGCATCGACGAACACGCACGAGGACGATCGTGCGTGTCGTATCTTTAGTACGCCATCGAACTTCATCCAGTGAAAGTGCCGGAAAATTATCGCATCTATTATCGAACATTATCATTGCAAATCATCTTTTTGTTAATTTGTTTACAGTCCACTCAGAACTTATCTATTTATTAAACTCTGTGTTGTGTAATGTTCAGTGCATAATTATTTGTTTATTAAAGAAAACTCATCAAACTACCGNGCATCGACGAACACGCACGAGGACGATCGTGCGTGTCGTTTCCTTTAGTACGCCATCGAACTTCATCGAGTGAAAGTGGCGGAAAATTATCGTATCTATTATCAGACAATATCGAATATCATCTTTTATGTAAAAGTGCGATGTTGAAAGTGGATAATCATCAAGGACAGGGACAAGAGACAGTGTGATGAAGTGCAGTATCACGTGTGGAAAATCAACGCGTTTGTGAAATAGACGCTCTGTGTGCCACGAGGCAATTCGGGGTTCACAAGACAATCAACGTGGTCAATCACCAGAAAAAATTCGGTGCTATTCATCCGGAATAAATTCCTCAGAGGATTAGTGCTGTGGCCTCATCGAAGTTTGTTTACATCGTACGCTGCGCGAATTAAAAATCATCGTTGGCACTCGGCGGATTTTGATACTCATCGGATTCCTTCATTCTCAATCCGTCCGACTTTGGGCAGTGAACCTCATCAGCGTGAGTCAAGGAGGCATCCCCCCTCTCGCTACACTCGTATTACGTATATCGGCGTTCAACGTGCGGGTATCATCATCTCTCTCACGGAGTCTCAACGTATTCATCAAAATTCGGAAATCTACTCGTTCAAACCACATCACTACGTCTTCAGAAAGTCATCAAGTTTATCAACGCAGGGCAACTCAATGAATGAACAAGCTTGACAGAGACGTCAAGGACGTTGGCAGGGTCGACAAAATTTCGGAGAATTATCAAAATTCAACTTTGGAAAATTCATCATCGAGAGAACATCAACGCAATGGATCATCTACTCCAAGCCCGGGAACGCAGGAAACATTTGGATGGAGAGGTAAAGTATCATTTATCTTCTATCAATTTCGGCAAATGATACTGCCCTCATCCATTGTTTCTTTCCCGAGGTAACTCATCTTCAAGGACATCTACAAGGTCAACGGCGATTGAGAGAATTTACGACTCTCTCAACTCTCCAGAGATCTCAACGGTCGAATCTTCAGGGTACTCCAACTCCGGCAAAATCATTAGTCATCGTCATAGCAGGTTTCTCGAGTCATCGAAAACGAATCGGAGCTGTCGGCATGGCGGGCGGCATGATCAACACTTATTACGACAGACCCATTATCAGCTCTTCAACTTCAAGTCACTCATCATCACGTGGTACATGGTTTAGATCCACAGAGCTCTAGCGAGCTTATCCAACAGTAATTCATCCAGGAAGCTTGATCTAATTTACCAGGAATTTACGACTCCAGTGAATTGGGTTGAGTCCTACGTCATCGCAATCATCAGAGGAAATCAACGGGAAGATGCCTGTCTACAATCATCTGGTCCATCATCGCGCCAAGACACAGCATCACCAATCAAATCATCTGTCAGATCACTCATCGAGATGAAGAGGTCATCGACCCCTCATAATCAGACTGGAGATCATCATCAATCAGAGGGATACCACCTCGGAGGTCATCAGCAATCAGAGAAATACCACGTTGGACAACACCGCCATTCAAAACAACGGCGTGTTGGAGATCTTCGACAATCAGAGAATCATCAGAACACTCATCAAGGGCATCATCAACAATCAGAGGAATACCAGGTCACTCATCAACGACAATCAGATCCACAACCATTAAAGCAGGTGGACACCATCAACGTTCTGGAAGCTCTACGAATTCCTCAGGGAACATCACAACTGGTAGTCTTGGCAACAGCTAGGGTCAACGCCCTCAATCATCAAGGATTCTCAAAGCCAGCAAGGATCCTCATCGACCAGGGTTCCGAAGTATCACTGATTTCAGAACGCTTGGTCAATCAATTGCGATTGGAACGAAAGTCATCATCACTGGTCATCATCGGCATCGGAGAAACATCATCGGGGAACACACGTGGGGTTGTGAAACTCGCCTTACAACCGAGACATGACCCTGCTGTGCAGATCATCGTGGAGACTCACATCCTGAGCAAGTTGACGGCGGAAATACCGCCATTCACTTGCAACACATCCACCCCACTTCAACTAAGAGAACTACAATTGGCAGATCCTCAATTTTTGAGATCTGGGGCAATCGACCTCATCATTGGAGCTGACGCCTATGGAAAAATCATCGGAGAGAAAATCATCAGGTTTGAGAAAACCGAACTTATTGCTCAGCAGACCATTTTTGGCTGGGTAGTATCGGGACCAGTTTGTTGTAACGACTGCGTCGCCAAATCATCCTTCAAAACATCAACGCAGACGGCGAATCAACAATTATTAGAGCTCCTAAAAAAGTTCTGGCTCCAGGAGGAGCTACCGAATACATCATCAACAGTTGTCATGAGCAAAGCTGAAGCCGAATGCGAACAACACTTTATCGAGACTCATCAGAGGGATTCGTCGGGACGTTATGTCGTGCGTTTCCCCTTTAAATCATCTACAGCCGCCTTGGGAGATACAGCATCAACGGCCAAGGAACGACTATCTAAGCTATTGGGAAAATTATCATCAGATCCAGTCACTCATACCCTCTATAAGAAATTCATCGAAGAGTACGAGGCCCTGGACCATATGCAGCGAGCACCTTCAACTTCAGAGCCAAAGCAGACATATTACCTGCCTCATCATGGAGTGCTTAAACCAGACAGCACGCTCACAAAATTGAGAGTGGTGTTCGACGCATCGCATCGCATCAGGAATATCACTTAACGACATACTCCATCCAGGACCGAAGCTACAAGTAGACAGCTTCGACGTTCTTATCTAGTTACGTCGTCATCGTTTAGTATTTGGTGCGGACATTGTGAAAATGTTCCGCCAGATTCGTGTTCATCGAGACGATTGGGTTTATCAACGGATCTTCTGGAAAGACGACGAAGGAAAACTCATCGACTTTCAACTGACG